>NC_085014.1:15128041-15138041 GCF_963854185.1 Sardina pilchardus | reverse complement strand
CATTGCATTGGTTCGTGTGTGCTCACCATATCTGCTTTACTTGTTCACAAGACATGTGACAGACAGGACTTTGTGGGTATTGTGCAGTTCAGGATGTGGTAAAGGTTAGGGCATGTGTACGTGTGTGAGTGAGACTATATGAGCAAGCGTGTCTTTTTTTTATGTGTGTGTGTGTGTGTATGTGTGTGTGTGTGTGTGTGTGTGTGTGTGTTCGTGCGAGCGAGCCCACTGGATGTTTACCTCTCGTCCCACATGCTCTAGCATCTGCTCTACCGCTAACGGCCAACTCAGTATGACGGGAGTCAAGCATGCACGTGTTTTATGTATCTCTGAGCCTCTGTTACACCCTTTTTCACACCAGTCGACCAGGGTTATCTCCCGAAGGTCTAACCCATGTTCAGCCCAAACCAATCAATGTTGGTTATATCCAGATTGTGACGATCCAGACTAAACCTGGGCCACAAGGCGTGTTACATACGTCATACATTTGCTCGTATCTATCTTGTCTCTCTCTCTCTCACTATAGCTAGCTCAGACAACTCCACCTGCTCTTCCATCCACTCTTAAGCTCCTGACAAACAAACAAGCCAAAAGGCGTCAGCTGCAGCTCTATTTTCAGGATGTGAGGTAGGCAGCACCCCGCCAGACAGGCAGTCAGCCATGTCGGCACCTGGCCTCACTTCCCCTTCACTCCCATTTGCTGCGACGTGGCGTGGCGTGGCGTGGTGCGGCGTGGTGGCAAACAGGGTATTTACCTACTACAGAGCAACAGACAACAGGAAACCCAAATAAATAAATAAATAAATAAATAAATAAATACTTACTCCTTCAAGCCGCACGTCATAGCCGCACTGTGTGTTGAGAACATCCTCCTGAATAAACAAAAACAAAAAAAACAAACCAAAAACAAAAACAGAAAATGAATCCTTCATTAATTCCACAGGGCGATAGACAAGGCCATCTGGTCGGCACATACAAAAATAACACAACAACACATACCACAATTGTTTGTGTTATATATTGCGTTGTGTTGTGTGTTATACGTTTCACTCATAAACAGTGGCTTTGCATTACCCATAATTTCCCGACTATTAGGCGCAGCTTATGCATTGGTTTTTGCACAATTTCTTCAGCTATGAGGTTACTACAGGGAGGGCAGTTAATATGGTTTTGTTTCTTTTAACTTGCATAAAACACTGTCCTGCGGCTTATATACAATGCGGCTTATATGCGGGAAATTACTGTATTCCAAATAAATTCGTCAGTACATTATTCATCTATTATCTCTGCTTTTCACACACTGAGATGGTGACATGCCCCATGCTCCCTTCACCTCTGTTCCCTTACGATGCTACAACGTGCAAGCTTCCTCTATCGAGCTTTTGCACAATAAGATGGGGACATGGCCTCGGTTCATGTGTGTTGCCTTGCGATGATACGTCGTGCGAGCTTCCTCTATCGCGCTTCACCATCCACATGCTAAACATTTGCTCAGTCACCCATGTCTGCTTGAGTTCTGCTTTTGCCCCCGAGTGATACGATTGCATTCCCGATAGGTCCTTATCTACTGTGTGCTTACACACGCTTGTGAAAGTATGCTTCTTCAAGCGCAAACACACACACGTTCACACACAACAGTGTGGAAGTATGTATGCACAGAAATATGATGTGGTGTGTGAGGCGGGGGTTGTTATGGGTGTGTCTGTGTGTATGCTATTATTTTGAGATATGGGTGTGTCTGTGTGTATTATTATTTTGAGACACCCGGGATACCTGAGTGTGTACTTTTCAAACAGACCTGTATAGGCAGAACAAATATGTATAGATTTCTGAATCTGATATATGGGTACAGGGGTTATCTTAGTGGTCATGCTTGTGTGCACGTGTGTGTGCATGTGGATGTGTGTGTGTGTGTGTGCCTTGAATTTGGCAGGTCTAGGCTGGCGGACCTATGTGTAGGTGGGTGGATGTGTGTGTGTCTGTGTATATCTTGGTGAATAGCTACGATAATGTCGGTGTTTTGCCCACACTTGAGTGAATGTGAATGGATGTGTGTGAGTGTGTGTGTGTGTGTGTGTGTGTGTGTGTGTGTGTGTGTGTGTGTGTGTGTGTGTGTGTGTGTGTGCTTACGGCAGGGTCTTTGACGCAGCAGGAGAAGGGCACTCCGCAGCGCTCCCGGCTGGGGTTGAGATCCGTGCAGTTGAAGTAGATGTTCTGGTTCCAGTCGTTGGGCCCGTGAGCGCCGCAACACGACCACTGCAGAGCAACAGAAGACACAGAGAAGCCCCACGGGCAGTCAGTACCCAACAGAGAGATCTCTCTCTCTCTCTCTCTCTCTCCCTCCCTCCCTCTCCCTCCCTCTCTCCCTCCCTCTCTCTCCCTCTCTCTCTCCCTCTCTCTCTCTCTCTCCCTCTCTCTCTCCCTCTCTCTCTCCCTCCCTCTCTCTCTCCCTCTCTCTCTCCCTCTCTCTCTCCCTCTCTACCTCTCTCTCTCTACCTCTCTCTCTCTACCTCCCTCTCTCTACCTCCCTCTCTCCCTCCCTCCCTCTCTCCCTCCCTCCCTCTCTCCCTCCCTCTCTCCCTCCCTCTCTCTCTTTATCTCGGCTGTTCCACACTGCCAAGGTGGAAACCCCAGTAGAGCTGCTCAGGTCTTTCCGGAGGAGTCTGGGTCCAACCTCTGGAATAAATATCACACAGGATGATGGAAAGTTCGGCCCAGGAAAAATGACTTGCGACCATGTGAGGTGTGGGAGGCTGAAGATCCATTCTGTGTGCGTGTGTGTCTTTCTTTATGTGTATCTGTTATGTGTAAACAACTTTGAGGGGAAGGATACTAAAAAGGTAGAAGATCAAATATGTCATGAAAAGAACACAAAGCAACACAAATGGGGGGGTGGGGGGTGGGGGGTAATAGGGAACCAATGGGAGCAGAGAACACACACAGCAACACAAAGGGGAGCCAATGGGAGTAGAGAACAACACAAAGGTCAGTTGCACTTAAGCAAACAGACAACAAAACACACACAAGACACAGAGGGGGAAAAGAAAGAAAATCAAAAAACAAATTCCACAATGGTCAAAGGGACCAGACATGAGAGAGAGAACAATAATGAAGAAGAAAGAGAGATGGAGAGAGAGAGAGAGATACAAAGAGAGAGGGGAAGAAAGGGGGAGAAGAAAGCGGGGAGGCAAAGCGACAAATTGAGCTCCAGAGAGAATAAAATTGTGTGTGTAGGAAATGAGCCAGGACCACTCACGTATTCCTGGGCAAAATCAATGAGGTTCTGCAGGTCAATGTCGTCCCGGTAGGCTTTGACGTTGTTGTTGATGAACAGGTTGAGCTGGTCTTTGATCCAGTCCTTGAACACGAAGGCCAGGATGCCCGCCGTCAGCTCCAGGAAGAAGATCAGCCCCAGGAACACTGAGAACTGCGGAGGAGAGACACAGACACAGGCCCCGGTCATTACAATCAAGACGAGACACAAACGTAACACTTCACCGCAACAGCACGCCAATTATCGGGTCCTACCACTGCACTGCACGACTGCGGTGGCCTAGTGACTTCCTGTTTCATCTGCATAGTCATCCGAGCGAGCAGAGTTCAAGCCAATTTAGTTTGCTTTCACAAGAAACAACTGAGCACTGTAATGGAAGGGGCCCTCAGAGACCTGCTGCTGCTGCTGCTGCTGCTGCTGCTACTGTTGCTGTTGTTGTTGTTGTTGCTGCTACTGTTGTTGCTGATGCTTTGTTGTTTGCTAGATCTCTTTGTTTGAGGCGGTTCTCGCTCCGCGCCTAAAGTTTTCTTCCCGAGAGAACTTCCGACGCGCTTCGTTCTCTCCAGGCATGCACGTACTCACTCAAGACATCCCCGAACTCTGAGACGCTCCTTGAAGAGTGTTCCAGCACATTCTACATAATTAACTGGGGCTTCCATGCAGAGGGAAGTGCACTTATAACACACCTAACACTGATGAGAATGGGAGATCATTTTCTAGAAGACTCATTATGCTGACTGGGCTGGCAAATTATCATTTAGAGTTACAAAAATACTGCGAGCAAAAAACTGTGAGCAGGCAGGCAGATGCACGCACCCGCACACACACACACACACACACACACACGCACACACGCACACACACACACAAATGAGCATGTACACAAGTGTGAGCACTCACACACAAACAAACAAAAAAAGACCATGTATGCAACCACACACAAAAGTGCAAATACACAAGCGTGAGCGCTCACATGCACACACAAAAACGAGCATGAACGCAACCACACACACACACACGCACACACACGCACACACACGCACACACACGCACACACACGCACACACGCACAAGTGAACTTTCCCTCTGTTGATGACCTGTCTTACTGTGTTTTAAAATCAATCAGCGGTGGGTTCATTTGTGCAAGCTAATTTGAACAGGGGCCTGTGAGGGAGGACAAAGTGGCTCCTGCGGGGAGTCCTGTGTGCGGAGAGCTAAACTGCCTGGGGCCGCCATTACTCCTCGAGCCCACCGAGCCGCATTTGGTTGAGGGGAAATTAGGGGAGATTCATCACTTTCCCCACTGGATGTGCTCGAGCTAAGCACTTAGGGGAGGAGGGGAGGGGAGAAGAGAAGAAAGAAAAGAAAGAAGGAAAGAAAGAAAGAAAGAAAGAAAGAAAGAAAGAAAGAAAGAAAGAAAGAAAGAAAGAAAATGATTAAAAGAAAGACAGAAAGAAAGAAATAATAAAAGGAAAGAAAGACAAAAAGAACAAACAGCCTGGACAACAACCGCAACTGTCCATTCTCCTGACTGCTGCATTAAAGTTTCGAGGGGAACAAGGGCCTACAGACAAAGCTTTGCCGAATAGCGTCTAGACAGGGGGAATCTCTGAGAGGGTATTAAGAGGGGAGGCTATTAAGTGAAGAAGATGGAGGTTATCTCTCAATGTGGCTCCGGTAACAGACAGCGTAAGGACAAAGTGGGAGAGCCATTCCACTGCAATAAGCCTGTAAAGAGAGGAAGCAGCCCGAAAATGAAATCTCTGGCCGTCCCTGCAGACACATGGCTCTCTCTACAAGCTGCAGTCTGAGAGAAATCTCAACAAGCCTCAGGTGCTATAGAGAATACAGAAAGACAAAAAGAGAGAGAGAAAGAAAGAGAGAAAGAAAGAAAGAGAGAAAGAAAGAAAATGGAAGGTGGGCCACGGCAGAGTATGTGGAGTGCGATGGGAGGGAAAGACAGAAAGAAAGAAAGACAGAAAGGCAGGAGAGGGGAGAGGAAAGAGGGAAAAGGGAGAAACATGATCGGGCCCAATGAATCGAGCCCCGGAGTCAGACTCACAAACTTGAGCAGGACGGTGTTTTCCCGCAGCGCTCCGATGCAGCCGGCGAAGCCCAGGATGAACATCACCGCTCCCACCACGATGAACAGCCACACCGGGTCGAAGCCGCCCAGGTCCGTGATGGACGAGATGTTGGACAGCACTCCCTGTGGGGCCAGACAACCAGAAAACTCAACACACACAAACAAACAAACAAACAAACACACACACACAACAAAACAATACAAACAAGTCTACTGGGCACAATCCCAACCCTCCACACGCCTCCCTCGCCCCAGTCCTCTGCAGCAGTTACGCCCCAGGAAGGTTAAGCAAGGTGAGGCAGGTTGAGCGCAGGCGTCGACGGCTACCTGGAGGGAACGCAGGATCAAAGAGCGAGTCGCGCCATGGCGCCCCCCTCTCCACTTCCTCTCTTTTTGTTCTTGGGGCTGCACATTATCGGTGTTTACACCCTTCCTTGACAGCTCGCTTTGAAATGTTAAATCAAGTTCACATCCCTGGGGATCATGTCTCGAACAAACAAAACGAAAAGAAAAAAAAAAGATAAACAACTAAGCCAGCGAAAAGAAGAAGAAAAAAACAACGAGCCACTGACACACTTGATCATTTCTCCTCCATCGCTTACAATTCCCAGACATGTGTGCTTGGTTATTAATGACACGATGCGGCAATCAAATATTACAACAAATTTACCAATTATTTACATTAGATTAACGAGATAACTCAGGAGGCTACACGAGGGAGATTAATTCATATTGAGCGTCACCATATGTTACATCCTCTCTTGAGCTAGCTGAACAATTAGGGACTCAACTAGCACAATTTCCCGCAGATAAATCAAGTAGATTGACTTGTTGCCTCGGTGTACAAGATCCACCTGTGCCTGCATGGCAAAGGCAATGTAAAAGCTGATCTTTTGGTGTAACAGTGACACATCTTGAAGAGGCACATTTTTCTTGCAGATGGCTTCGTAGTAGATGAAGCAGCTAACCAGGCATGGGTGTGAATTACGTTTTTTTTGCAAGCCCCTTTCGACTCCATTTCCTGAACGCACACTAGTGACTGCGTGGCTGTTTGTTTCTTTTTTTACGGTGTAATGAAAGCCTTGTGGTTTCTCATTTATGCGCATATGGGTTTTAACTAGGAAGCACACACCCAGACTCCACAAGCATGCGAGATCCGCTTCGTCATCTCGGCTCTCGCTGTCCAAACAGTTCAAGGACTTCAAAAACTCAGAGAGTTTTGTTTGTGTCTTTTTCCCTTCTCAGTCTCTCTCTTCTTATATCCTACTGAGGTTATGACATGCAAGTTTGTGTCATAAAAAAGAACATAAAACAACTTATTATGGCAGGATTCTACTCGATACAGTCTATAATGAAGACTTGAGCACGCTAGAGCCGATGGCCTGTTCTGGATCTAGCGAAAGTGGTGACAGTGAAAACAAAGAAAGAGAGAGAGAGAGAGAGAGAGAGAGAGAGAGAGAGAGAGAGAGAGAGAGAGAGAGAGAGAGAGAGAGAGAGAGAGAGAGAGAGAAAGAGAAAGAAACAGGCCTTGGCCCAGGCAATTGACTCTGCGTTGCTTAGGAAACGTCTCATAAATAAGACCGCAGGGAATCTGAGGTATGTAAGCAGTTTGTTCGTGACACTCACCTTCTCAGCCCATGCCCAAAGTCCAATGCCCAGGAAGGCAGCTCCAAGCAACTGCAAAACACACACACACACAAAACATTAGCATGCAGGAGAATGATAATGCATGACTACATACTACTAAAAACACAACCTGTGTCATTCATTGAGCATACTGAGTACAGAGTATGTGAGTTCCTGGAAAAGAGCACAGCACTGTATAGTCTTGGGGGCATAGAACCTGTTGAGAACTAAGGGCTTCACGACTACTGCTTTTTACTAGCTGACAAGCCTTTCATAAGAGTCATCGACGAGTCGTTATGTACCAGTACAGCTGTACAGTTACCAGCACTGCTGCTAACATTGGCAGAGAGGTGCTACCTGTTGCTTATGGTTATCCTAGCAAACATGTTGTTATTGTATTGTCTTGGTTGGCACAGCCGTACACAACTTTCATGGTTATCCATAGCAAACATGTTCTTATTGCACTGTCTTGGTTAGTACAGCCGTACACAACTTTCATGTCACTGTGGAACAGATCTCCCCTTCAGTGCGGTGCTCCACCATGCATAGGAATGTGTAGACCATTTAGCATTTAGCTATTTGGTCCATGGGTGCCTGTCAACATGCCTCCTCGATCCTCGAGGGGCGTTCCCACTGATCTATAACTAACACTGGATAGACTATCCCATTGTCCCCCCCCCCCCCCCCCATCATTCTTTATGTAGATCAGTGAGGATCAAGGCCCGAGGAGCAAGGGAGGACGTATAAACGCTGCATGAGCGGCACCTCATGAGTAGTTGACTGCTGCCTACAGGACAGACAAGTGATTTTAATAGACGACTAGTTTGACTATGCCTGTAGATGATGAAACCACCGGTGAGAACATTGTGACCTTACAGAGGTGCTCGCAAACAACTGGCAAGACGGCATACTGATACAGGGAGTGCAAGGCTGAACGTGACTGCTGAGAGTCT
The DNA here is from genome assembly GCF_963854185.1 of Sardina pilchardus. Lineage (NCBI taxonomy): Eukaryota > Metazoa > Chordata > Actinopteri > Clupeiformes > Clupeidae > Sardina > Sardina pilchardus. Next base: position 15,130,102 of record NC_085014.1, on the reverse strand, counting down.
GAGAGTCGTGACACAGCCAGCATAGCAACCACAGAGGTATTTTCAGACAACAGGAAAAAAAAGATAGGGACTCACTCCATCCATCCATCCATCCATCCATCCATCCATCCCGCTATCCATACTTCCTCCTCTCTCTCTCTCTGCCACCACAGCACAGCACAACACAATCTTCTTGGGCAATTGTCGTCAGTCTATGATTGAATCACCAAGACAAAACCCTCTTTGCGAAACACTTTCCATGATTTGATTTGCTCGTATTCTTCTCCTGTGGGTTACACTAACTATTGTGCACTGTCCTTGTGACTCTCGTTATCTCATTGGGGACGGAGGGATCTGGGCCGGTGTCATGTCCCGGGCCTGGGACCGGGGCCGGGCTCGGAAAGGAAAGGAAAGGCGTAGCTGCGTAAGGGGAACGTGAGGACGGCTCGAGCCGCACACAGAGGTCAGGTATCAGGGGTTGGCTAGAGCCCGTAATCCCATTAGCCCCTGGCTCAGCCTAATCCGGTGGGGATTAAGAGAGACACGCCGCTGGGGAACGCATTCATTCCTTCAGTGTTACGAGTCTCTCTCTCTCTCTGTCTCTCTCTCTCTCTCCGTCTCTCTCTCTCTCTCTCATCGCTTCACTCTCTCTTTCTGCCCCTCTATTCCATCCCGTGCTCATTCACAATAATCTGACTGTACTTTCTCTCTCTCTCTCTCTCTCTGCTGCTGTAAATAATACATTTCTTAAATCTCCACACCTTATTCTCATTCACTCCCTCTGTCGCTGCCTATATAGTATCTCTATTCCTCCTCTACTTTCTCTCACTCCAACTTCCTATAGATCTTTCCTTTTTTCCCCCACCTCCTCATCGTATCACTGTAAAGCCAAACTGATAATTTTGTGCCTCTTGCCTAGGTCTAGGTTTTTAATGAAAACCTAAAGTACCTGAACGCTGCATCAACATTTTGGGTTTTTTTAGAACAAAAGCATGCCGTGCAGTCAGGCATCCTGTTTTTGCTTCTCTCTCTCTCTCTCTCTCAGTGTGAGTTGGTGAGTGTGAGTGTGAGTGTGAGTGTGAGTGTGAGTGTGAGTTGGTGAGTTTGTGTGTGAGTGTGAGTGTGAGTGGTGGCTGGGACGCTCTTGGGATGCCATGTCCGGCCCACACGTGTATTGTGGGGATTAGAAGCCGTCGCTCAGAGACACACGAGCGGCCGTGTCAACACCTGATCCCATTATTCCGCCCGGGGGAGGGTGACGGGGGTGGCGTGGCCAAGTCACCTAGGGTCAGCGACAGGTGAGCCTGGCAACCTAGCAACTGGCCATAAAGTACAGGAAATGAAGTCATATACGAGGGGGGAACAAATTGGCGATGCAACGTGGCTTGCCAAGTGAGGAGCTCTTTCCCTCAGCAATGACAACGCCATCTGAAGCCGTATAAACCCCATTCCCTTGCCTGTGTGAATTAGCCATTAAAGTTAGCGTCAGGCTGAAGTTCTAACTCTCAGGGTGGGGGGAAGAGACATTTTCAGTGTAATCAACGCACCTCAATTCTACCCCCATCGTAATTCTAACAGAATTTGTCTGTCGTTATGGGATATTACACCAGGCAGATAGGCCTCCTTCTGCTCTGCGTCATTGCCTTGCTGCAGAGAGTGGCGATTGAGGACAGCCCAATCATCTCCCATGTTGGTAATTGTTAATGGAGAAAAAAAAAAGATAGGGAGGAAAAGACAGAGAGGGGAGGGGGGAAACCAGGAACAAAAAGATGAAACCACAGCTGCCATTGATCTCTGGGCAGCAGCTCAATACCAGCACGTTTGCTCTCATCAATAATTTATAGAACCTGTGAAAGTGACTCAGTGTGTTCCAGCTTGGCTCATTTGTTTCTCCCTCTCTCTCTCTCTCCTCTCCTCTCCTCTCTGACGTGTGAGTGACTGTCTGTGAGTGTGTGTGTGTGTGTGTGTGTCTGTGAGTGTGTGTGTGGGTGTATATGCGTGAGAGAGGGAGAGAGTGTGCGTTTGTGCGTGTGTGTTTGCTCTGTGGAATGAGTCAAACGGAAGGGCAGGGGGCTTGCTGGG
>NC_085014.1:15078041-15125541 GCF_963854185.1 Sardina pilchardus | reverse complement strand
TTCATAAACAGGGTGTAGGCCTGCCCTATTCCTAGGAACTCAAAGCTTCCACTAAACATGCTATACCAAACATTCAATCTTAACCCACAATAACCAAAGTGCCATATTGACAAACTGTCCAGTAGCCTACCAACACTCTTCATAATCTTCATATATAGTGTAATAATGCTGGGTAAAGGCAAATATGGGTGACGTGCACATGATAATCAGCTTTAGGAAAATCTCTGTTTCATGCCAATTTGGTGAAATAGTGGAGTGGATGTGACACTTGAGACATGGAATCCACGTTTCACAATTACCATTTGGCGCTCCACAAACAATTCACTGAAGACTTTGAAGAAGTTTTGTCACCTAGCCACAATAACAATACTGTGGGAAGCATATTATATCGTTAATTACCCTAACACGTGACCATTAGGAAATCAAAACAACAGCCAAATTATTGTTCAGACACGTTAAAACGCATTCACTCTCAAGTCGTGCAAGCAAGGACCCTATTAACGATAACATTTTTAGCTTGCTTAACGTTACTTCATTACCTCGCGATAAGTAGCTTATCTTCGGCTACCAATTTAAGCAACTGTTACAGACAGTATGACTTGAAGTTGCACTGTTGTTGAGAGATAATAAATTGACTATAAGATGTTGTGATAGAGTTTACATAGCTTACGGTTAATATAGCTAATTTAGCTAGCCAGCTGATGGTTTTTTTATGTCTTACGTTAACGCTGCAGCCCAACAAAAAGACAGCTTTGGACTTTCTAGTAAACATTTCGGGCAAAAAACAACATTGCTACACTTGCTAAAAGACGAAGTTGTGAACTGGTACTTACCCAAAATATAATGTTGAATCCGAATAGAAAATATTTTACACAGCAGCTTACTTCGGCTCCTTTCAAATGATGATGTTGTTTTCTGCTCATTCTTCTGTTGTATTGAGGCTAGCTGGCTAGCTAGCTCAGATGAAGCTGTTTGGTTTGTTACGGATTTGCGAAACAATATGTATCGCGATTAGCCGTAGTAAGGCAGCTTAATAGTTCTGATTAGTTAGCGATAGCTGGTTAAATTATTAGACAAACACATGCCAGGCATAAAATGAACAGCTAGCTAGCTAGCCAGCCAGCTAGTAGCTAGCCCAGTCAAAAATACATACCCAGCTATCTTGTTAGCTAACGTTAGCTAGCTAGCCAGCCAGCTAACAACAAGCAACCCTGAGATTTTAGACATAGAAAAGATTCATCATCTAGCTATCGTTTGAGGAATGTTCTGAATTTCCGAGTTGCTAGCGCAGAAATCTGCTAGCTAGCACAAGAATTTCCTCGTTGAAGAAACGCGTATTCTCATGAATGAACCGACAATTGCTCCAGATGGAGGAGGCATTTGCTTGTTTGATATTTCAACCTTGTTGTGGATGTTCTTCTCTAACAACCATCTGAACCAGCAGTGTTGTCGTAGAAGGAAAGCTACAGCTTCATTTTGTTACAGGGACCTCTAGTGGTACCCAGATCAAGTCACTTCAAAGCTGTGTTATGAAGATAAGGCCAGATCCTTTATAATAAAGACTTTGGTTGGGCCTTGTTGAAAAAGAATAGGCCATAGCCTAATCCTCTTTTCTTGTCCCTGGTACTTTTGTTGTTTTAAGGAAAAAAAAATGCTCTCTCTTTATGTGAAGAGTAGTAGGCCTAGGCCTATTTGGCTAAATTACATCTGAACCAGTGGTTCTCAAACTTTTCACACCTCAGAGAACAATTGACTCTCCAAGTGCCACCATTATGACCAGAATTAAAATAGCCTACAGTAGCCTAGCGTAGGCCAATTCACATAATATTTTACATTGTATACTGTTTTTCATTGTTTTCTTTTTCTAAGAAAGATACAAATAAAAATAAAATGCTTAAATATAAAGATTTTTCATTATATATTTTTTAATATCATTTTAAGTGATTATTTTGTCCTCATGAAAAAACATCTTGGTGACTCCCAGAGTGCCACAACAGAGAGTCCGCGTACCACTAGTGGTACCTGTACCACAGTTTGAGAACCACTGTTCTAAGCCATTATCAAAAGGAGGCTATGCATTCTAAAGCAATCTAATCTGACAACAAAGCCTACTATGGCTATGTTTTCATATTATGAAATAAATACATGGTAGGGTAGCCTAGAGACCCTGTGGATGATATATACTTTTTTCAAGCCTAGGCATATCCTACATCCAAATTGACCGCTCGAAGTTACCTTGAAAGACCTACAGATGGTAGTCTAGGCAAGGTCATCATAGGCATGATTCAAAACACTTCTGCTGTATAGGCCATGTAAAACGTTGCGGTGAAAGCACAAAGCTTTCATTTACATACTGTATGAGTTTTAAAATGTATCAAAATTACTCAAGTGACATTTTGCACATGCAATGTTCCTGATAAGATATTCACTGACAGATTTGTTGACAACCTGTTGCTGTGAGGTCGGCTTGGGGTCAGTGGACTTCGGCTTTTCTGTTTTTTTCACAAATTCACACATTGAAGTAGAGAGCATACTGTGAGTGATTCATTTTTCAAAAGATTGTTCTGGTTTGAACTGAAAGATTTATCAGAAACACAACATAAGCAATTCAGCAAAAAGATTTCTTTCAGGGAAGAGAAAAAACTACTTAAAATATGTAGGAACCACATACTGAGCTGACCATTTGGGAGAATGATTTGCTATTGCTTTGTGCTACTGTAGTTACCCAATGCTTTGCTTCATGATTACGAGGGAATTGTATGTAAACCTAATTAGGATCCAGAATATGCAGCCGGGTTGGCTATTCCACAGAGACTCAAGAAACAACACAATTAAGACTTTGTACAAGTGCCAACACTTTTATTTTTGTGTTTACTTAAATAACAGCATCCAAAGGGTAAGGGTATATAATGAGAACAGTTGATTACTCAATTGTGGCAGTATAAGCTCTATTTTAAAACAAAACAAAACAAGAAAAGAAACAAGCAATTCTTATTGGTGATACATTTTCTCCACCCCAGGGTCACCTGGAGGATTGCATAGGGTGAGAAGAAGGCTGAAGAGGCAGCCAAGGCACTAAGAAGGCTATTCTAGTCAAAGGTGCCAAGTCACTATGCAGCTGGTGTCTGTCTCCGTCAATCAAAGTATGCTCACAAGTAAATACTCAGAAATCTGCGGAGGCACCAACACAGGGTGCCAATCGGTTTGCCACAACTGAGGATGATAGTTGCATTCTCATGTTCTGTGATCCCGTTGGCCAACGAGAAGCCATCGATACTGAGACATAAGACATATAAGACACCGGGGGGAGGAAACACAATCTGTGCCAGCAGACGCCGATGCAGAAATTATTATCATGTGGTGCAAATGGGCTTTGAAAAAATAACAAAAAAAAAACAAGGCGCAATGAGTGTATACAGAATCGAAGCAATCAAATATCACAGGAGTTGAAGGCTCTATGACTTGTGTTTCTGGAGTACAGCTGGTCTGTCATATGTATTCTGTGCCATCTAATTGAGTAATGAAGTGCAAAAGTTAATCTCTTTAAAAAATAAATGACAAAAAAAACTAACATGTGCACCTGTGTGGATTATATCCAGTAAGATATTCTATAATAATCTGACAACTAGTACCATTTCAAACCATTTTAACATACTCTTATTTGTCACTGTCATATTTGCAAATGTCTTGCAAGCACTCGAAAAAAAAAATCTTTGGTCACTCTCTATATTAAATAGCCCTTGTTACAGTGTAACTAAATTAAGTACAGTGTGATCAACAGGGTATTGATACTTTGCACATAATGAACAGTTAGGGCTAGAGTTATATAAGTACAGAAAACCAATGTGCTGTTACACAGTGATAATCGCCGTTACACTGCATTTAATGATATGGTTACAGAGTATCAGGTTTATGTCGTATAAAGTATTACCAGCTCTCTGCTATGGAACCCACAGTATAGAAATGCAATCTCGGACACCCCCTTTTGCAAGCAAACCAATAATATGTGAGAAATAGTGTGTTACACTTTAAGCTTGTCTCAGTGAAACATTGTTATTACAATCAAGTACAGCTTGTGATCGATCAGGCAGTCAACATTCAATTACTACACATACGTGTCACCCTTTTACATACCACTTGTCCTACAACATCACCTCTTCCTATCTCAAACGCTACACATTCAGTAAAACAAACCTGCATTTAATTAACATACACTGCATACCGGTGTTACAATCTGAGTATTGCACTGGACAGTTACAAGAAATACCAGCGTGTACTTATTCCTAGTTAAGCTGGGGACTATTAATGTTCCTCGGTGGTGCAGCTGGCATTAGTATTCCCTGCTGCAAGCAGTCCTTCTCTCCTCGGCTCAGCTCTGCCAGGGATGGAAATGTTGTTTGCAGAGGAGAATTGATTACCTTGAGGCTTTTATTTATGATCAATTACAGTATGTCCCCTTTCATGATCATCAATGTGCTAGGCTAAGACTAGGGCCGTAACTTACATATTTACATAGCCCTGAATCCCTTCGATTCCCAATGTCTTCCAATCACAGCGTTTTCTCACCTTTCTACAGGTCGTACGTCAACACACTGCATTTCCATATTCTTTACTTGCAGACAAACACCCGAAAGCAAGTTTACAGAGGAAAAAAAGACTGTGGAACATTTTGAACATTTATAAATGTAGGTGAACAAAATGAAAAAGAAAAAGAAGGCAATATGTAATACTGTTTAAGAGATACTGCATATAGGAACACAAATTAGTTATTTGGTCCCAAGAGCCAAAATGGCATCTTTGGTATAATTTGGTCTGTCCATTTTTTTTTGCAAGCTCTTTTCAAAGCCATTTCTGAGCTGATGAAAATTGCAGCCAGGTGCGAGGCAATTAGCGAGCCTCATCGGGCTTATCTGTATTAACATTGTATAATCAATGCTTACATAACTGCACACAGTTGCCAGAAATGTGCCAGAGCACTATCTAATTTCAACTGCTATTTTAATGCCAAATTATTCAGCCGTACATTCAATGTTGCGGGGTCAAAAAATAAAGCCATTCATTCTGATTTAAAACTGAAGACAGAAACACGTTCTTGTTCTTTCCTTTAAAAAAAAAAAAAACAGGCGTTTTTTTTCAGATTTTTTTTGTCACTTTCTACAAGTCGGCAGAAACGTTTCCCCTCTTTATCCTCAGGCTACCTCCCCACCCGCGCGGACAGGTGTTGTAGGTGCGCACGCCCGGCGAACGCATTCCGGAATCTTCCGACTCCACGGACGCGTCGGAGTCGGTGAGGGAGCGCGTGTTGTAGAGGCGCACGGGCGAGCGGATCATGTGCGTGGGCGTTGGCGGGGGGCTGGTGAACGTGGGCGACTGGCTACCTAACGAGCGGGGCTGGAAGGGGCTCAGGGGTTTGTGTTCGAAGGACAGGATGCCCCCTCCGATGCCCCCGCTTCCACCACCAGGGGGCGATATGGGCAGCCCGTGGCCACTCAGCGTGCCCGGGGAAGGGCTGTTCTTGCGCTTGGCCGCGTTGATGATGTTCTTGGCCAGCAGCCGGTGGTTGGCTTTCGTGTCCTGACTGACGACGGGCGACTGACACCTGGTCTCCCACAGCGGAGACACAGGGGAGGTGGTCATGGCCCGGTGGATGGGTCTGGGAGAGGGAGCGCTCGTTATGGAGGGGGTAGGAGACCACACTAAATTGGTCGGGCCCTCTGGACTGCTGAACCTTCTGGTCATAGTGGGGGTCCTGGATGCGGTTGGCGTGGCTGGGGTCTCCTTCTTGGTCTGCGGAAAGAAACCACAAAAGCTCAAAATTGACATGAAAAATATATTGTAGTGTCAAACATTTGTGGAATGGATTTTTTCCCCCCACTTTCTATGAGTTCTAGCAGGTCCTGGAACACACATTACACAAGTAACTCTAGCCACCCAGATTTATTTTCGTTTGCAACGGCACAGTTTATTATAGCATACGTCTCTTTCATTCAGCTAATGATTTGAGCACATGCCTGGTCACGCCACTCGCTCTAGAGAAATCAAACGAAACCAACAACTGTTAGTATTTTCACAAGCGGGCGTCCAATGAGAGGTTATTTCTGTAGCACGTGGCAAATCATTCAACAGAAACACTAAGGGGGGAAGTTAACACCTATAAGCATCCAGCAGATTCTCATTTCAAAGGTTAAGTCTTTATTCAATCAGCAAGCAGCATACCCCTCAAGTACGTTTAAAAATAGAAGCCTTGTATTCATTCTCTTTATCAGATAAATGCTGCGACACACTGGGACTTGAGATGCAGTTCAGGTTACCTCCACACGCTACACAGAGCCAAGCCAAGGCGACTAACCTTTGCAGAGATATGGCTTTACCCTGCTGAGGTTGCTGGGTAGGTTTTCGTCTCCGATCCACAGAGAGCAGTGTCACTGAGAATGTGTGTGTGTGTGCTCCTTCTGCCAGTGTGTGTGTGTGTGTGTTTATTCTGAAATGTGGTGAAAGCATCTGAATATTTTCATCCAATGTGTTTATGCTGCACACATGCACGAAAACATGTCTGTCTGTTCGTGTGAGTATACTGAGGAGTATGATGTGTGTATTTGTGTGTGTGTGTGTGTGTGTGTGTATGTACAGTATGTGTGTGTGTGTGTGTGTGTGTGTGTGTGTGTGTGTGTGTGTGTGTGTGTGTGTGTGTGTGTGTGTGTGTGATGGGGTTTGTGTATGTATGTGTGTGTGTGTGTGTGTGTGTGTGTGTGTTGGGGGGGGGGGGGGGGGGGTTAGGTGGTGCACCGTCTCTACTGTAGGGTCATAACATTAATCTAAAGGTCCAAGCCTACAGGGCCTGTTACAACTCAGGCTGTTTACAGGGGCAAGGTAGGAATGTGCAAAGAGCATTCATATTCGGCTTCTATCTGGACCTCTCCGCCGTGTGTCCAGTTTCAGTATGGCAGGGTCACGCCGTGGCACACATGTCTGCGTTTGTATGTGTTCTTTTTTTTTTTCACCTTCTGCAGAACGCTGCGTGCTGTGCTAAATTGCTCAATTTACATGTCTGAGATACTTTTAAAAGCATTACGGATAAAATCGTGGTCGAGGAAGCATAAAATTGCTTGATGGTTCACTGGCGGAGCACGTGTGCTATAAAAATCAATGGCAACGAAACGGAGGATATAAGTGCTTTGACAGGGAAAAAAGGGAAAAGAACACAAGAAAGGAAGAAAAGACAATGAAAGGGTTGAAAGAAAGTTTTAATAAGTAAGGAAGGCAAAGGTCATATTAATAGTCACGAGAGGGGGAATAAGAAGAGGTGAATTGAAACCGAAAGAAGTAAATAAGGAGAGACATTTAAGTAGACACTGCCCTTTTCACCTTCAAAACAATGTCTGAGACATCCTGTGTTTCATGTAATGATATTCATGAGAATTCTGCATCACCTGGAACTGTAGCTTTGCCAAGTCAAGGATTTTCATAATTAACGAGTAAAATTAGCATGCACTGTTGGCTACAAATATAAATCAAACAGATGCACACAGCATATAATTAAGCTCAAAACATGGCTACAGTGCTCTCTGACAGTAGGGGAAAAGAGGAGGGAGGGAAAGAAGGGAGTTCCCTCTCTTCTACTTTCAAGTCCATCTTCCCATATTAAATTGCAAATCATAGACCTTACACCAAAGGCACCATCTGCTAAACTGCTTTGTAAGGCAGTACCATCTGAAAGTTTAAAACTTGGAGGCAAGCGTAGGAAAAATAGGAAACTCGTTTCACATTAATATTATTTGTAACTGACGAAATACAGGCAACACTTTTTTCTGTCTGAATAGTAAAAAGGCACCACTGGCATCAATTTAACATCTGTAATACATCTAACAAATGCAGCAATATATTCTGGAAAGCTCTGTGGCTTGTGCTAACCACTGCCCTCTGGTGCATCAACTATGCACTACGCTGTGTTTCTAACAGTCTGTTAAGGATTTGCTTCCTTATTCACAAAGAAGACAAACTAAGGCCCTATTTATTTTATCACGAAATCAGAAAATAAATGGAAACCTAAAACCTAATATGAATAACACATTTGCTTGAGAGTCATAAAAATAATCTCTGGAGCGCCTGCTGGAACAAAACCAACTAACACACACTGACACACTGAATATTGCACAATGAAGTTAGCATGCGGCATCTGATTCTCTTAGTGTTGAGTGGGTTTGCTTTGGTCTGTACAGTGTGCATGTGTATGTGTTTTAGTGGTGTGGGCTATAGTAGAAGAAAGAAGGTCTCCACACCTGTGCTTCGATCCCTGCCTTCCGGGCAGAGAACGTGGGTCTGGGCGCTTGGACGTTCGACCGCGGCGAGGCCACCCGGTCCGGAGCGAAGGCCGCCACGGGCGACGAGAACTCCCTGGGGCTGAGGGGGAGCGGCGGCGAGAAGCACGCCGGCCGGTAGCTGACCGGTGAGCTGAACTGCGTCGGGACGTTCGGCGACGGCAGCGACGTCTGCCTGCCGTAGGCCGAGCCCGCGGCCCCCACCACCGGCCTGGGCGGCAGCGGGGCCCCCCGGGGCAGCGAGCTCATGGGGTCCTTGGGGGCGGGGTTGAGGATGAAGAGCGAGGAGTTGAGCTGGTAGGGCTGGTGCCGGGAGAGCTCCATCTCCATCCTGGTGCAGCCGTTCTCCAGGACGGTGCTCTGCAGGGCGGCCGGCGCGGGCGGAGCCGGGGACGCGGAGGCCGAGGCGCCGTACGCCGGAAAGTTCCTCCTCTGAGAGGCCTGCTGCTGCTGCTGCTGCTGCGCCTTGAGCGTCTTGGAGATCTCCACGCTGACGTTGGAGGCGTTGGCGATGGCCTTGACGCGGCCCGGCCTGTTGGACTGGTACACCCAGGAGGGGGGCAGAGACATGGTCGGGGAGGGAGACCGGATCTGTCCGTCTCTCCTCGATGCCGCCGTCGTCGCCGTCGTGTTGTCCAGCACGTACTTCTCCATCCTGGACTGCCTCTTGGCGAACAGCTCGGCGCCCTTCCCCGCCGCGTTGGTCAGCGCCTGCTCCGGCTTGTGCTCGGGCTTGTGCTCGGCCCGGGCCGCCGTCCTGGAGCTCTTCAGGCTCGAGGACCAAGCGGGCGCCGCGTTCTCCACCACCCGGTCCCGCTGCTGCTGCTCCTCCTCCTCCTTGGCCAGGAAGTTGGAGGCCTCGGCGCCCAGGGCCAGGAGCTCCTCCTCGGGCACGTTCTCCGCCATCGACGCCGCCGCCATCGCCGCCGGCCTCTGCTTCTTCTTCTCGTCCACGCCCTGCACCAGGGACAGGAGCTCCGGGTTGGGCGCTATCTTGGGCTTCTCCTGGAAGGTGAACATGGACTTGCGGGTGTTGCGCTTCACCACGCCCTCGTCCAGGATGCCCGTCCGGATCGGGGTCTGCGATCGGGGTCTCTCGGCCAGCATCTGGGGGATGTAGGTGGGTTTCGGGGCGGTCTGGGGGATGTAGTGAGCCGCGGGCGGAGGCCCCGGGGAGGGGCCGGGCATCATGGCCAGGGGAGGGGGGCTGCTGTAGGATGGCAGCGGGGGGGTCGGGTACGATGGGGCAGGAGGCGGAGGGGAGAAGGTGGGCCTAGGCGGCCCTGACCGGGGCGGCTCTGAGAAAGCCCCCGGGGGCGGCTCGACGGCGTACGTGGGGGTGGGAGGCTCGGGGAACGCCGGGAGAGGGGGCGTGGAGTAGGAAGGGGCCGGGGGGATGTCCATCGCCGGACTGGACGCCGGGGATCTCTGCACGGTGCAGGGGGAGAAGAACGGCCGAGCCGTCCTGTTGACGATGGTGGACGGCGGCTGCGCGGCCACCGGCGTGAAGGGTTTGCTCGGGGCGTCATGACAACCGTTCGGCATCTCGCCAGGTGTCTCGGCGGAGTCAGCGGCGAACGCTCCGTTGACCTTGGCTTGGCCTTGGCCGGCGCCAGCACGGTTACTGTCGTCCCTGACAGCCATTTCATCCCTCAGTTCATCCACGGGCTCCACGGAGAGATCCTCCTCCTCCTCTTTCTCCTTGACGGGCAGAAAATGTCTCTCCTGTGCGCCGTCAACGTCCTCCACCTCACGGATGGCTGACTCGCCCTGATCCTCCATGATGATGTTTCCCCTGTTCGAGTCGAGCGCGCCCGACGACGACCAAGGCAGTTTGGCCTGGCTGTTTTCGCGGTTTAAATCTCTGTCCTCGCTCTCGACGGCACGCTTATTTTCCCATGTTGCCTCTGAGCTCCGAGGCGACGTGCCGAAGTTTTCACTCTTGGACTCTCTCTCTATTCCGACTCCTTCTCCCCCTTCCTCACTTTCTCCCTCTCCTCCTCCGCCTCCTTCGCCGAAGCTGACCTTCGTGAAAGCGTTCACTCGCTGCCTGCGGCGGTTGAAGAGCTGGACGCCCCGCGAGTTGGACGGCACAGAGAGCTGGGCAGCGATGATCTGACTCCTCGTGCGGGCCTCCTTCAGCTCCTTCTCCGAGAGACTCGCACTTCTGCTGAGGTCTGCGAGCAAAAAAAACAGAAAGAGAGAGACGACAATGTCAGAAATATTTGGAGCCTCTGATTTCTAGAGAGCAGGCGAAACGTTGCAGCGGTCTGCATCACGGCAAACACTGCCAGTAGAACATTATGTCTGACACAACAAAACCTACTCAAACAAGCTCATAAATGTGCATGTCTCGTGTGTGAGCGACCAAAAACAAACACTTTTGCTGCTCGCAGGAGGCGCGCAGAGTGCTATTTTAAAGCCACATAATTGTTTCTCCGGCATATGGTTTTGATTGCTGCATAATTTAACCGGCGCAGCCGAAGACGTAATACAGTCATAAGTTATTTTGGTGACCCATCTTGAAGAGTTAGAGAACCCTGTTGTGTGTTACGTTATGGCAATTCACTTCGTGAGAATCAGTGGTATGAGTTATAAAGCAATATCATACCAGACATACCTGTAGAAGCCAATACTAATTTTCTTCATGTGTGAATAGAATAACATCATGTGCTTATTCATAGATCCCTCTTTCACTCTCTCTCACACACTGGCACTCTCTCCGTCTCTCTTTCTCTCTCTATCCCCCCCTCCTCTCTCTCTCTCTTTCCCTCCCTCTCTCTCTCTCTCGCTCTGCTAGGATCTGTTTGTATTGCAATAGAAATTCCACAGTCAGCAGTTAACACCAGATCTACAGACCAGAGTTCCAAAGGGGGCAATAAGATGGAAAGGCTGTGAAACTGCCGTTACATTCGGCCCTTATTCATAAATAAATAGGCCTTTCACTGCCGAGCATATGGTGGAATCGAGTCAGGCAAACTGGCACAGAACAGCAACTTTGCAGACATGGGATGGTGAGAGATTTATAGTGGCAACACTGACTCAAACAGTTGTTGCGTCTAGACAGGAGAGAAGCATAACAAATGTGTGGAATGACATACTCGTCAAATGAATCAATAGAAATATTTCATGTGAGCAGCAGGGACGTATCTAAAAGCTAAATGTGTAGCTTCATGGCTAATGGATACCTCCCTCGTTCTTGTTAAGGTGCAGCTGAAGATTGACACAGAGGCCTTTTTGTTGAAAAATGGCAGAGGTTTATTGTCTGGGCTTAAAACCCTCATTCCAAGCTGCACAACTATTTCCTTTACCATCGGCAGCAGTCCCCTCCCAAAGCATTCCTGAACTGCCGAGAAAATTCCCTGCCTGAAAACGGCTGCCGCACACTCTCAGAAATATGTCTTCAAGGCACCACACACACACACACATGCACTACATACACTCAGTTCATGACATATTGACACATTTACATTCAAACATCCGGGGTCACAGAGTAAACTATGCATTTAAGCTCTTGAACTCTGACCCAGGGCGTGTAGTGTCTTTTAGATCTTGTAAACACATTAATAGGTTCTATATTCACAGGGGGAAGGGGGGTAAAAAGAAGTTTGCTAAAACCAGGTCTGCCTTAGGTCACAGTGATCTCTAGTTTGACAATATCCCCTGACCCCGAACTATAACAGCACTCCCCTCACGTTTTACTGATACCTTGAAGTAAATGAGCTTGTGATAATTGCCAGCTTTGCTGGTCCACACAGAGTAAAAAGTGTTGCTGATACTAAACTGACTGAATCCAGGTGGGTAGGTGATGCTGTTTAGAGCGATTCGAGAGTAATCCACAGAGCAGTGATTACATTCTTGTTGAAAACTCTCCCCTGGGACTTTGGCTTTCAACCCGAGCAGGTTTAACTGCATCCTGAGGGATTTACGCGGCCCATGCAAATTCAAAACAGCATCTCAAGAAACAAACAAGGATAATCCAAACAGGTGTTCCTTTTATCTCAGGGATATTTTGATTAGTCATATGAGACATTTTTGTGGAAAGAGAGAGAGAGAGTGTGGGTTGGTGGAGGAGGCATGTGTGTTCGTTTTGAGCATTTCCAGAGCTCAGAGGAGTGCTCAAATAAAATGCCATGAGAATTACAGCTGAGAGGACACAATAGTGTACATCTGTCGCTAATTGGACGCCCATAAATCTGCGGCTCATTGCCTTAAGCCACAAAAACACAAACACATCAAAAAGAAACCTCAAAAGATGCTCGACCACAGTTTCCAATACACACAGCTTACCTCTTTATGTCTAAACCAAGTAAGCTGATTTTCATCTCACTGACATGTAGATGCATGTGAAACACTTTTATTTATAAACTAACACGAATTTTGTATTTAACAACGTTAATTTAACACTAAGAGGGCTACATAGGCGCAGCTCAGGTAGGTTAGTGTTATCCTACTGGCTAACGGTGTGGATTACAGCTGCATACCTTGGACTTGAGTGACAGACGCAGAGGTGCGTAGATACACAATAATATAGTCTGCTTACGGGTCGGCCTATCCTGAAAGACGATGAGACATATTTACAAGAAGGTGGGATAGATTTACACATCTGTCTTTCTACGTGTCACTATTAGTCTGCGACACCTATTTGGCCCCAATACTATTTCAAGCCACGATCAGGGCACTGTTTCGGTAGCCAACAAGAGATGCATAATTAGCAGCAAAATATATTAGGCAAAGTATCATCACAAAGCCTTGGTCGTTGGTATGTGTGCACTTTCTAAAATGTGTCATCTATTCGGTTTAATCCTCGCATATTCTAGGAAATAATGAACGCGAGTGCCTCCTGTTGCCTACTTGATGGCAAGGCTGTCCAACGTCTCACTTGACTGATTCTCGAACAAGGTGAACTTTCTTTCACAACTGAGGGAACATACTCTTGAACGAAAGGCAATACAATCTGCTCTTGGATCCATCTGGTACTCTGGACATGCTTTTCTTTTCAGTTAGGTAAACAAATATTTCTACAGCCTACACCATGTGACATCATACCGAGCATCCCGAAAAGTCATGAGTCTTCTGAGCGTACTTTTCCACATAGTTCAAGTTCAAGGATATAGGCTACTGAACTATTGTAACTAAAGCTGAAACACAAAAGGAAGTTTAATCTCCGGGAATAACCTGTTTCTTACTGGTTTCTGAATAGCTGACTACAGCATCACTGAACCATAGACACTTTAGAAGTCTATCTAGAGATCAACCGTCTCAAGCGCAACTGGTTTCTTCCCCAACGACTTTTTCTTTTCCTAAAACAATATTTAATTTCCTTACCGTTAGAAAATTCAGAACTCCGTTTGGTTTTTGCCGCTAGCTCCACAAGCTTTTCCAATTTAACTGTATCTGTTTCCTCCACACCCCCTTTTTGCAGCTCGAACTTGGATCGTATTTCGTTTCGTTGCAAATGATGGTCTCGACTGCGCGGCGCTCTCGTGCTCCACAGCCTTCTGACGCTGCACACTGCCGAGCAAAGAGCCGACTAGGCGAGGCTTACTTGGATACCGAAACGTTTGTTAAACCACTGGCATCAGATTTTTACATTAAAATAGGAACCACTCCTTTACAGGGAAGTTTTAGGAGGTCAAGACTAAAAAGCACCCAAATAGCCTACTGTAGTAGGCTAGCGCAGGAAAGTCCCCTTATGCCTCAGAAATATGACTAATTCCGTTGGTTTACCAACAATGAAGACTCACATGTGAGTAAGGCTATGTGAGTGGATGAGTGAGTGTGTGTGTACATGTGTGTGCTTGTGAGTGTGTGTGACAGAGAGGGAGAGAGATGGAGGGAGAAAAAGGGAAGGAGAGAGGTTGAAAACACATAGATGAATGATTGTGGTCCTCTCTCGACCATTTGCCAGTTGGTTATACAGCCATCCATTTATTTTTAAAGGCAACCACACGCAGCAGTGTCATCACCTTTTACGAGACCCTGACAGAGGTGGGGAACAAATTAAAGCTCCGAAGATAGATGACAGGACCCGTAGCAGGCAGGCACACCTGACCTTGTGGACCGTCCAGCAGGGCTGGGTTTGATTATCTGAACAACCCCCTGAACCCTGACTGATTGCCCCCCAGAAGCCCCTATGCTTTTTAGGGAGGGACACAGGAACTCCACTCTCCACCAGGGAATGTGTAGGGAGGGAAAGAGAAAGGGGGAGATGAATGACCATGTGTTGGAGTAAGAAAGCAAGTGAAAGAGCGAATAGATGAGAGTGAGTAACAGGAAGATATAGTGTGTTATGTGTGTGTGTGTGTGTGTGTGTGTGAGAGAGAGAGAGAGAGAGAGAGAGAGAGAGATGGACATTATAGAGTAAATACAAAAGAGGAGTAGACAGCATGAACTTGGCCTCTGGCAAAGCTGTAAGGGTCTCTATGGTCTGATGTCCCATGACATGGGCAGGCAGACAGACAAATAGACAGACAGACAGACAGACAGTGGGGAAACTCCCCAGAGCAGAGGATCTGCATCAGATCAGATTACTCTGTCGGATGTTATCATTCATAGGGGGACAGGCCAGGGTGGCGTTGATCTCCCACTAGGCTGTGCGTGCGTGCGTGCGTGCGTGCGTGCGTGCGTGCGTGCGTGCGTGCGTGCGTGTGTGTGTGTGTGTGTGTGTGTGAGTGTGTGTGTGAGAGAGAGAGAGAGAGAGAGAGAGAGAGAAGAAAGAGGAGAGAGAGCTATGTGTTGATCACTTTCCTTGGGGTCAAAAACCCCAAAACTGTGCCATTTGACCTCTCTTAAACATTCCAATGGGAAAATCTGCATAGTTAGAACAAAAACCTGCTGTTCTGAATTAAAACAGATATGTTGCCACACATTTGGAACCTCAGAGTTGTTACATGCTGTTGCCCCAGGTCCAGTTTGTAAATACAGATGTGTTCAGCACAATACCCTGTGGCGAAATTCAGCCTGTGGTCATTAACATGGGAGGCTTGTATTTGCAGCCAAGTACCAGTCACTTCTCTGGAATGGATGCATCAATCAAAGCTAGGAAAAGTGGATAGAAGTTGTGCTCGTACCCAAATATGCGTCTAAAAGTGCGTCGGTTGACTAAAATGGGGGATTTTGGGGATTATCTGAAAAGGCCACAGACTGATGCTGTTAGGCTCAATTAGTGTGCATGTAATTTTGTTTTCCATTTCGAATTGACGAAAAAAATACTGCGTCACATTTGATGGAAAACTAGGAATGAGGACAATCACTGTGGTCTGAATGATCATATTCCATGCGTCATCAGCCTTGTTTCATTAGTTAAGATGTAACAAGGTTGGCAAAACTTCACAAACGTTTTACTAAGGAAATTACGTACTCTATGGGGTGTTTTTTTCAGCATTTGTTCTTTTTTACAAGCTGACATTTGTATTGTCATAAAACTGTGGACAAACACCCTCGGCAGTCTGAGTGGTTGCTTACTGTGTGGGAAACGCAACAATCTGGAGAAATTATCATGGATTTTTTTCCACCTAATTTTTTCCCACAAGCCTTAAGGGTATGGTCACTGAGAAGGCAGTGGATTGAATCACCCCGGAAAAAAAAGAGGGTTGTGGACTTGATTGCATTTCCATTGCCATCAAGTTATTCCGTTTTAAGTACAAGGAAACAGATGTTTCGCCGAGGCTCAAACGCTCGACTGAGTTTGTATACAGAGGGGCGTGGTGATTCCCTTTTCCCTGTTTGTTCGCGCAAGTGTTTTAGCCACCAAAGCAGTCGTGATCTTTTCCTTATGATAAGCCAAGCGCCAAAGACACACTTCAAGCTCTAACGCCTATCTGGAACTGCAGAGGGTGTTGTTCCACAAAAGAGTGGTTCTCGATGACAGAGAGAGAGTCTTGCTTCTCCCCTCCATTCCTGACACCCGCCCCCACACAACTTGCTGTCTACACGCCGAATCCAAACATCTCGCCACGTTAATGACACTTCAGTGGATCGTTTTTCATTTTAACAGCACTTAATAAAATAGCATGGGGCACACACACACAGCCTACTACTGTTGCGCAAACTGCAAGACTAACGCGCGCTGGCAAAGAAAGGGCTTCGACTCTGCCGAAAACTCTGATGCTAAAACCCATCTTCATCACACTGTGGGTCACTACAAATCAAAAACAGCTGTTGACTCGCTCACTGATGCAGTGTAAACAAACACACACACACACACAAAAAAACACATATGAATATTTACTTGTTTTTCGGCCAAGTTGACTGTCAGGGGGAGTCACGGCTTGCTTCCCTTTCACCCAGCTGTGGTCGTCCCTCTTGCAGCTGTTGGTAGTGGGGCTCGTCCCAGCCTGCCCCATCCCCTGCCGGACTCCCCGGCCGTAGCCAAGGCTCCCTGGGCCAGCACCAGGGCCCTGGGCCACTCCACCCCAGCTGACCCCTCTCCTGATGGGCTCATGACCCCTGGCTTCCATCTTCAGTGACGTCCTGATGTGCTGAAGGGTAGAGGCTGGACGAGGAAAAGGGGGAGGTGTCGGCGTCTTTTTTTTTGTTTTTGTTTTATACAAGCACAGAGCACTTTCTTAGAAGCACCTTGAAGGCTCTGTCCACTCCGAGGCTGTCCTCCGTATCCGCCGTGGCCTCAGTCTGTGTGGCTCCCTCGCTCCGTCTTAAGGGTGGTCAGTTTTAGCCCAGAGAGAGAAGGGAGGGCTCTTGGCTCCGCCGGCCGAGGGAGAGAGATGTGAAACTAGAAAAACACAACAGGACCCCACGAGTGAGCGACAGGATCAGACCTCCATCTGAGCTCCCCCCTCGCGCGCGAACATGCTCCGTCACGACCAGGCTCCCCTCCTCCCTCGTCTGTCCACGGGGTGGGAAAAGACGCTGACTGACCACGAGGCGCACTTTTACTTTCTTCCGCACACTGTCGTCTAAAAGCTAATAGGACCTCCCAAGAGACTCTCCCCCTCAACTCACTGGAAGGGTTCCCATGGAGGCTTGCCAAGTCAATTTCACAATTGCGATGTGCTCTACTGCAAATCCAGTAAATGCTGAAACACCATCCAGTATTTTTTGTTTCGTTTGTTTTGTTTGGGGCTTTTTTTTTCTACTTCTGTCTGTCTTCAAAGTCCAATCCAGACATTCTTCACCCTCGGCTTGTATCCCCGGCACCAAAACATAGCCTATCCTGACACGGAATCGTAATCTCAGGCGGCCAGATTATTTTTCTTTCAGGGCACAAGAAGCTCTTGTTCCTTAAAATGTCATCACGGTACAACAATGCCTCAGACGAATGTTCAATCTTCCCCTTAGTTCATTAGTGCCCTGAACAAGGAAAGGGGGGAAAAAAAAGAAGCAAAGCTTGTTCCAGTCATGCAGAAAGGCAGAGCACAGTGAGCACTGAATGTTATTCTTGAGTCGGTTCTTTAGCGTGTATTTATTTTTCCAGCATATGCCCTTTGTTATAATCCCTTTGTGTCTGTGCCTCTCTGAGAGAAACAAAGTCCTGGGTGGCTTTGCCCTGGATTCTGCGCACTTTCACTCAGGGCCCAAGGAGCTGACAGTTGGTTTGTTTAGACACTTCAGCTTAGGTCCAGTTGAGTTCGCCCTCCGAAGGTCTCTCTCTCTGAGAGAATGGTTTGTTTGAGCTGGTTGTTGTCCTTACTGGGTGAGGTGGCAGAGATGCGGGTTTTGCCCCGGGCGGAGAGGGTAATGGTTAGGCAAGTTCTGTCTGGGAGTGTTTGGCATGGCCTCCTCTTACTCTCCCCTCCAGTCCACGATCACCTGGAAAAACAAACACACAGAGACATGACGGAATTGGTGAGAAATCTTGTGATTCATGAGGCTCACACAGACCAGAGGAGATTACCATTTGGAGTGCAGCCCATATTCTGAAATGCTAGCATCTTTTTCCTGAGAATGGGTACCCAGTGATCTGTGCACCGGGGGATTTACACTGTTATTGTAATTACTGGAAATATTTTATGTTCTACCAATTTCTACCTCCTTTGTGTCTCCCTATATGTAAGACCATTCAGTATGTGCTAAGTTACAAGCTGTGCAAAGAGGTTAATGCACCAGAAAATGGTCAGTGACGATAATAAGGATGATTACTGTGGCTGCAATATCGCCACCGTTATCTCCTTTAAGAGGTATAAAGGGAGAAATGATCTGCGGCCACTGAAGTGCTCCATTTTCCATTTATAGTCAATAAGGAACGCAGCGGCCGGCTTTATCATCGGGCGAGGGCGGCGAAAGAGAACGGGGGAGACGCCTAAATTAAGAGGCCGGCGAGTTGATAAAGGCCGTCGTCTCTCTCTCTCCCGGCGGAGGGGGAAGGAAGGTTAGACTTCATTAGGTCCCCGGCTGGCTTGCGAGAGAGATCCTCCTCATAACTAGCCTAAAGAGATGAGGGGCTGGGGCTTTGATAAGCCGGCGAATAAATCTCCGGGTTTCTCGCCGCGGCTGAGTGGGGAAGGCTGCCGGGCTCTCTCGAGCGGCTCGAGCGGCTCGCGCGGCAGCTCAAAAAAAAAAAAAAAGTTAAACGTGTGGCTGCTGCCAAAGTGCGCAACTCAAACAAACGAGAACCCAGGACCCCAATCAAGAATCCCAGACGCGGCGTCATCGTTCACATCCTGTACGAGCGAGCGAGCGAGCGCGCCTTAGGTACAGGCCAGAGAAAAGAAGGGAGGGCCGGAGGGCCTCGTTTGTCATTTTTTCTGTGCCTCTCTTTTTGAAGTCTACGAGCTAATAGACTGCATGACAAATGGCCGCCTGTCATGGCTTTGATGTATCCTGTTGTGCTAGCATCTGACAGATCTACGTCCTGGGGGCTCCATCATCATGGCCGCGGATTGTTGATGTTGTTGCAGTTTTTTTGTTGTTGTTGTTTGTTGTTGCTTGCTGGATGTATGGCTGGTAGCCCTACCCGGCACAGCCTCCATCCATGCCAGCTGACACGAAGCCCATTACACAGAGAAGAGGTCCACTGTTCGTGCCTACCAGACATGCCTGCTGTCTAAAAACCACAGGCCACCGCTCGAAACCAAACGCCCTCACCCTGCCGTGCTTCGCCCACACCCATTTTCACACCGATTTTTCTCCACATTGTATCCAGCCCACCACTACCCCACCACCACCCCACCACCACCACCACCACCACCACCGCCACCATCCTTTGAAACATCTCTGGGTGAAGAACAGCTGCTTTGTTTTTTTTTCTCGGGGCAACAGGATGTTTGTTTTATGTGAGGATGGCTCTGCTAGATTTCCTCCCCCCTTTAAGAAAATCCCCTCTCTCTCTCCCCGCGGAGTGTTGACACTAATCAGGGTGTTTATCGGTCTGCAGTTGCAACATTTCAGCGTATCTCTCTTGTTTACTTTAACGAGTATAGCCCGGAGAGCTGGGCTGTTAGTATCAGTCAGATGGATCACAATCCCTGTCTTTGTCTTCGAGCACAGCCTTTGATAGTCCAGGGGAATTGATTTGGCAACAGTGGAAGAGATTATTCATTGTGTTCAGGGCTTTGTGAGGGGGGGCTTGGGAGGAGAGTAGTGGTGTGTGTGTGTGTGTGTGTGTGTTGGGGGGGGTGGAGTTTATGTTACTCATCTGCATCTGTGTCAAGTTCAAAATTTCCCATCACTATCTAGTGGAGAAATGAGTTTGCCAGACTGCCAAAGCTGTCATACTGAGAGACTATAAAAAACCTATAATTGATTATGAACTATATTAAATCAGGATCCAATTGGGTTTGCTGTGACACTGTCACATTAATGTGACGTAATGCTGGCGACAGAACGCGATGCCTTTAGACTTTAGTGCGGAACCCTTTTCATGCTCAGATGCTGAGTCATTTCAGTCATAGCTCAACTCCAGATGGAGAAATAACAAACAAGCTGATACGAACGCGGACAGGGACAGAGCTGACAAGTCCTGACACCCTTTGACACGCGTGATCCCGTTTTTATGACTCTTGTCACAAACGCATCTGACACCCTGTCAAAAATCCCCCAACTTTTCTTTCTCGCTCGCCTGCGCTGCTGCATAGCTCTGTCAGTGATAAATCTGTCACTTCCAAAGATCCAAAATGTCCCAGAATGCATTGCCAGCACAGGTGTGTGTCCCCCCCCTGCAAGCACACACACACACACACACACACACACACACACACACACACACACACACACACACACACACACACACACACACACATCACACTAGCCAGCTGCCCCCTCGTGCAGACGAAAGGAAACGTGATAAGGCGCGCAGCAGGTAAAGGAAATTCCTCCAGGACGTTCAACTGTATCACTTACAGGCAGGCCTATAATGAGGTGGTGGCGTATCAACAGGGCTGACACATCTCGACAGCAGCCCTTAGGCCCCAGGGCCGCACTCACCCGAGCCCTCCTCTATCCATTACACCCTGGCAGACGCAAATCATCACAAGTACCTGGAGGGGTGTGTGTGTGGGGGGGGCTGCTTTTGCTCGCCAACACACACACACACACACACACACACACATACACTCACATACACACACACACACACATGCCCTCACACTCATACACATATACACACACACACAGACTCATACACACACTCTCTCTTACTTACACACAGACAGTCAACAAGGGGCCACTCAAAAGAGACAGCACCTTCAGAAGTGCAGGAAAATAATTTGAGGGTAGAGCTCCGGATTTTCGCATTCCTCGCCGCGTAACTCCTCGCCAACCCTCTGCCGCAATGGACAGCAAGCCTTAGCATGCGCGGACGCGATGACAGACGTCCAAAAACACAGGCTGGTCACACACCTCAGTGAACTTCAGAAATGACTGACTGGGGGCTCTGTCTCTGTCTCCCTTTCTCTCTCTCTCTCTCTCTCTCACTCTCTGTGAAGCCGCCATCCCAGCAGGCCCATAGGAATGATTAGGGGAGGGGAAAGGAAAACAAGATCAAGGGAGATATGAAGTTCTGCCCTGATCTATTGTTCCAGGTAACTACCATGTGGGTTTATTTCAAAACATACGCAGAAAAAAATGTAAAAACACCATGAGTCATGACTCACGAGGAGACGTAACGCTTATGCATTCATCAAAACATTTTACACAAAACTATGAACTATATATATTCATAAAGCCAGATAAAGGACATTCTAATGCATACATATGTTCAATCTATTTTTGACGTTCTAAAACTGAATGAACTTCAATGGGCCCATTAGGCAAAACATCTCTTTGTTTTGCCATTACTCTTCCAGCCAAAGAAAGACACACATTCATTTGAAGGGGTTTCAAGAGAATAATAATTATCAAGCCCTAATGGTAGTGTTCCCCACACAGCTTGAGTTCACCAACACATCTCTTTGTTCCATGGGGTCTGTCAGTTATACATAAGAAATGACTTTCTCCAGGACAACCCTTCATTAGATACACCGTCTCCTGTTTCACAGGCTGAGTCGTTTCGACCGAGGACACATGCACACCACACCACCGCACAGATGGTGACCAACATCTTAACTTTCGAATCGAATCTGCACGCAAAAAAACCACACATGCGCTGTGGAATCGCTGGCAACACATGTTTTTAAACTACATCCGGACCACGATCCATCATACACAGAAAAGGAACATGATCAGAAAGTAAACATTTTCCATCATGTACAGCAAAAAAAAAATGACGGAGGAAACATGAGCATAAACACCCATAAACGTGCTTTTCATTTTCAGCCAAGCGTGTCCTGCGCTGTTCTGTTAGGATCGAGGGGTCGCAAAGAGTTTCCTTGTAGATGTGTCTGACAACAGGTGACCGTTTACAGCATTGCGGTCCGGCGCTAATCCTCTCCATCCCCTGCGGAGAGCGCCGTAAAAGCCTCCGGGCCGGCCGTAAAGCCATTAGGCAGCCGTGTAGCACCCCCACACCCCCACCGGCACTCACCTGGACTCTGCTGCTGCGCTGCGCTCCGGCGTGGACGTGTGTGTGTGTGTGTGTGTGCGCGCGACGCGGCCGGTATCCACCACCGCTGCTGCCCCCTTTTCCCTGCTCAGGTCCTCTGTGTTCAGCACACTCATGCACACACACATACACAGCAGCACACAGCACCATACAGCACACCACAGCACACAGCATACAACACACACCTCCCCCTTCGCTATCTTTCCCGGGAAAAACTCTCTCACTCTCCCTCCCTCTCTCTCTCTCTCTTTCTCTATCCTCTCTATCCTTCTCTCTGACTCTCCCTCCCTTTCTTTCTCCCTCTCCTACTCTGCCCCTCTCTCTCTCTCTCTCTCTCTCTCCTAGACAGAGAGAGGGGAAAGGGGGTGTGGACCGCCAGCACTTGGAACACAGAAGGCTCTTTGTCTTTCCCCTTTCATATGGTTTCCTTCAAGCATGCATACTGAACACATTATGCCATTATATATTTTCATATTCAACACCGGCCCGACTCTGGAAACCTGCATACTCTTTGCCCTCTGCCCCCTCCCCCCAGACACACACACACACACACCTCCCCCCATCCCCCAAAACTCTCCCTCTATATTTTCTCTCTCTCCCTAATTTTTCTTAACTTCCTCAAGGGGTAAGGACAAGGCAAAACAAAGGGTGATATGTGGACGAGGAAATGTATGCTAAACTCACCGCCAGTCCTGGAGCACTTGTTTATACTATACCAGACTGCTGTGAATTATAAACGAAAGCGCCGCCCGCTCGCTCACTCGCTCTTCCTCCAGAGACTGAGGCGAATGCGAGCATGAAAAAAAAGTAGCACAAAGGGCCTTACAGATGGCTTTTGCAGACCTGCGCCGGGCCCTGGACGATAATTCATGGTCACTAATACACGTTTAAAGCAAAGCAAGGCACTTGGGCCTGCTGAGGGACCTAACTTAAGACCCTCTGATCTCCTTGTCTGTGTTGCTGTCTGGGGGCTAGAAATGAACTCTGGGATCCAAAACTTGCCACAGACTAAACCGTGCTCGCATACAGTCATTCATACTGAGACACATAATGCTGCCCCCCCCCCTCCCCCTTTGTCCATAATTACACGGGAATGAATGATAGCTTCTGTTAGGATGACGGCAAAACGTATAGAGCTGTTTAACAGGACACTACACAGCTGTTGATACATACAATTTCCTCAGCACCATCACTCTTCCCTAACAAAAAACGTTTCTTAAATATGCAACCTAAAGTTCATATGAGGTTCACTCTGGAAAGGAAAAAAACAAACATCGACATGATGCACACATACAGTACATACATCACAAAATTCTCTCTCCAGCTCTCTCTTAGGTTGAACACAGAAGTATCAAATATGCATGGGCCCTTGCCATGCATGTGTGGCTCGGTAATTTGAGGCGAGCAGACATAGTTGGCCGGCGAAGGGAGAATACCAGTCTCCAGACCAAGGGTTGGGGCTCAGCAACGAGGCAATTTAACAGAAAGTGAAATTCCAAAGAGAGTTATTAAACACACTGAGAGTCTTGTGTGTGTCGGTTATAGGCGCCGTCCTGAGAACATTTTCAAAAAGTTGTGCAGTTAATGTGGTCTCAAGGACATTTACTTTCGCACAGTGCATTTTTCTAGTTTATGACAAGTGATAAAAGTGAGCTAATTTTGCAAATATACAGTACATACATAAATACACATCATTGAGTTGTTTAGAAATGGCAAATGTACAAACTTACGAATGTATACCTCCAAGCAGACCACTTATTGTTGGTTGTAGCCACAGGCTGGAATCATCAGTCTCTCATCGTGCTGTTAACTTTCCTCTCGCTCTGTCTCGCTCTCTCACCATCCTTCTGTTTTTGTTTATCCTGCCCTCCTCATCTCCGTGTAAGATGGCTCTGTTCTTAATACCCCATGCAGCTGGTAGAATAGAATAGCCATTAAGGCTCTCGGTTTAGTAGACCAGTGAGACTTTCCAAAATAGCGACCTTGTGCTTGTGTGTGTGTGTGTGTGTGTGTGTGTGTGTGTGAGAGAGAGAGAGTATGTGTGGGTATGTAAGATAGTGTGTGTATGTGTAAATGTGTTAGAGAAAGATGGGGGGGTCTCTGTGTGTGTGCGTGAGTGTGCGCTCAATTTCTTTCTGTACAAGAGTGCATGACAGAGACAGAACACAGAGGGAAATGTTCAAACATTCCATCAAATCTGGCCTTCTTCTTGAACGCTCTCCATGGCATTTCCTCAGCGATCTGGTCTACATTCCCCCTCTTGACTTCAGCCCCCTCCACCAGACCTATTAAAGAGCGCCATGACTGTGCACAGACATGATTCAAATCATGCACAGCCAAAACCAGAAATCCCTCAAAAAAGCCCTCTATATCTCACACACACACACACACACACACACACACACACACACATCCTAAGGACCACCAACAGTACATACATTTCTCCTTAACATGTAAAATATGGATATGCGACATAGTTCAAAGAGTTGTCTTTATATATCAACAGCCTCAGAGCCCGGCAGATGAGTTATGTCCGTGAAGACGCCGCGCTGTCTTTAAGATGATTTACAGCACAGGAGTGTGAAAAGCACTGTCACCACGTCCATCTGTTGATCGCCTTTTAACCGAGGCCAAAAAAAGTCTGTTAAGTATTATTGTAAGTCATAAAAGGGTGCATCTCGCAGAAAGCAAGATGGAGACCCTGGAGGCTATACGATCTGCAGACACTGCCTAATGCCTCACAGCACACCATCAATGAGCTGAAAATATGCTTTGGACTTCAAACATGAGCAAACAATCTTTATGAAGCAGGCTTCCTTTGTGCGCAGAATAAAAAAGCATTTTCCTTTTTCGGTTTCTGGCCTCTGGCTTCCAAAAACATCTCAATTTGTGTCATTAGATTAGGTTTAGCCTTCGAAAATCTCACAAGGAAAAAAAAAACAAAACAAAACAAAACAAAAAAACGTTCCCGTGGAAGAGGGAGTAACCACTCCCAGGTCGGCGCGGCGGCTGCCAGCGAAGCGGGTTGCGGGCCCGATCCGGGCCGGTTCTGGCTCACGTCGGTGGGGTGCTGTGTGGCCTGACTCTGTGGTCTGGACGTGAGTGTACAGCGCGCTGCGTGCCCAGGCCTGGGGAAGGGTGTGTGAGCGGTGAGAGGGTGTGTGAGCCGTGAGCAATGTCTACCAGACTGCTAGAGGCCTCTTATGACTCCATGACCAAATTTGAGCGTGTGTGTGTGTGTGTTATGTCTGAGGGTGTGTGTGTGTGTGTGTGTTGGGATGTATTTATGTATGGGTGTGTGTGGGCCTTCTCTCTCTGTTTCTGTACTCTGTATGTGTGTGCTGCTCCTTCAGCGCTGGCTGGAGTCTCAGGGCGTCAGTAGCTTGCGGTGTGGTGGATGGGGGCATCTTCCCTCCAGCTCTGCTCCAAACCGCAATCGTCCCATCGGCTCCCTGCACGGCGCTCCGAGTTTGTAGAAGGAGTTATAACTTTTGTTTTATGGAACCTCCTCCCTGCCTCAGGAGGTGCATTTTTAAAAAGCCCCCCCACCCACCCCTCTCTCTCTCTCTCTCTCTCTCTCTCTCTCTCCCTCTCCATCTCTCCCCCTCTTTTTCCCTTGCACAGTTAGCTCACCGCATTCAAGAGGCATTT
Source organism: Sardina pilchardus (assembly GCF_963854185.1). Taxonomy (NCBI): domain Eukaryota; kingdom Metazoa; phylum Chordata; class Actinopteri; order Clupeiformes; family Clupeidae; genus Sardina; species Sardina pilchardus. Next base: position 15,099,633 of record NC_085014.1, on the reverse strand, counting down.
GTCAAACGGCGAGGAGGAAATCAGGGCCATTTATCTCCCATTCTTTCATGTGTTAGTGAGAAACCACCCCTTCAGCAAACAAACCCGAGAAGGTGAGAGCTCTCTCTCCCTCTCTCGCTCCTTCCTTTTCTCTCTCTCTCTCTCTCCCTCCTTCTCTCTCTCGCTCTCTCTCTCCCAGTCTTTTTCTCTCGCTCCCCGTTTTCTCTCTCGTTCTGTGCCTGGCTGCAGAGACGGGATCCAGCCCAGATGAATCAGCGTAAAGAGGCCAAATGAATCATCGTCGGGTACAACAGAGCTTGGCAACTATCAGCCGCTCTATTCTTCTGAAACCCGGCGTTGTTTGCGCACGCCGTTTGTTTTTTAAAAAACGTGACAGATCGGCTCCGGCACCAAGAACGTAATCACCATGTCGACAAGACAGCCCCCGGTCAGCCAGCGCAAATAAACACCGGATGTAACTGTGAGCGAGCGCACTGACATGAGAAAAAAACATATCTGGAGCCTCTGTCCGAGTGTGTGCGTCTGTTTCTTATCTCCGCTTATTTTATTATTAAATATTGTGAAACATCACATCCCATGCTTCTGGGCCTCAACTCTTCTCTCTCCTCTCTCCCCTCCGGCTTTGACAAATTCATACTGGCTCCTTCACCACAGAGCATGTGCCCTCATCCATCTATGGTCGATCTAGCCGACGTCCCAGCTCAGGGCAGAGTCAGTTTAGATTAAAAAGCACTTTTGCTCTTTTAGATTTCTGCCTCCTTGGATCAATAAGTCACATTCTTCGGTGTGGTCTGTGTGTGGACCCCTTTCATATCATCCCCACATCCATTTTAACCGCTACCCACAGAGACATTCTTCAGCCGTGAGGTGTGCGTACATGCTGGCCTATTCAAACAGGCTCTGATGTGAAACGTATGAAGCCTCCACTGAGATCCTCTAGAACAGAGTTCTGCTTGCAGGCCCGGCGAGCCCTGAGGCCGGAGCGGAGAGAACAACAGGTCATCTACGCTCGCTGTCTGCATGCTGACCACCTCCCACCAGAACACTTCAGCTCCTGCTGGAGTGTGTGCACATATATATATCATCAACCAAGAATTAATAAGGTCCATCTGACATGTCCACAAATTTCAGGGCTTTTGCACCAAATAACAGGACTGTTTCATTACAGTATTTATAATAAGTAGAGAGAATGTACAATAATATGAAGATACATTTTATGAAATAGTGTTTATTTGATTCTGGTATTTCAATCATGTTTTTTCTAAATGTGCACTAGCACTGAGTTGAGGATATGGCTGCTGGTTCTAAAACTGATAAGAGCTGTGGCAGGTCCAAGTTCTGGAGCTACCTGTCCTTGTTTCATCCATCATCCATTCCTCCGGCACGATATTTTGAATTATGTTGGCAATGTGTGAAAGAATCAGAGGAAATGGGTGGAGGTGTTTCCTCCTTATGTGTGTGTGCGTTTCTCTCTCTGTGTGTGTGTGTGTGTGTGTGTGTGTGTGTGTGTGTGTATGTTTTCTGCATCGGTAGTGATAAAGGAACACTTCTTGCGCACATGAGTGGCCTTGCGGAGATTTCAAAGTAAGTGAGCGAGCGAGCGGGGCGGGCGAGCGAGAGGCAGTGAGCCACATCGGGGTCTTTCTGCTCGTGGACAAAAGCCCAGTTCCAGTTCCACAAGATGAGAAGCGGGCCAGGCCCATTTGGCCTGGCACAAGCATACCCTTTTCCCCCTTTGTTTTGGTCAGCGCACTCTGGAATGTAATCAACATCAATCCAAACATGGTAAAAAAAAAAACCCACAAAAATAAACACAGACGACCTCCGCTCGCTCAAACGTTCACCTCGCTTTTGCGACGTACGTAATTTAATCCGCGTCACACAGAGATGATGTCAACCAAATATTTATGCTCGCGCCCGTTGTCTCCGCGGTAAACAACATTAGGGGCAATCTCGCTCGCAATATCAGGCTTTGCCGCCACCACCACCGGGATTCGGCAATGTTGGCATTCCTGGAAATCAATGGGGCCCAAATGTGATTGAGCGGCTCTGAGTGCTTCTCTGATGCGAGTCTGTCTGTGTACTCTGCGCAATTAGGAGAGGCTCCCCGCTATTGTGCCGCACTCCAGCCGCTGACGACTGAGAGCAATTAAGGGCTGGCAGAGATGGACGGTAATGACAGCGCTCGAGAGAGAGAGAGAGAGAGAGAGAGAGAGAGAGAGAGAGAGAGAGAGAGAGCCATACGTCATCCTTCAGTGCGGCCATCTCAACGTGTGAACCCACGGCACTCGGCTCCATGCCCTGCTACCTCCGTTTTGCACCAGCACCACCACCACCACCACCACCAGCGCCTCGCTCTCTTCCCCACCCCCTGGTTGATTGACCTAGTTTGGTGCTCGAAGTTTCGAAGCATGAAGCACGTCCACTACACCCAAAAACAGAAGAAATGAAACGAAGTTAGGAGGTTATCTTTGACTTTCCAAACAAGGCAATCCTTTTTTTTTTCCTTGCCCGTAGGCCTCCTGTGAGCGAGAGGGCTTCTGCTTCGGTCGGGCCCGTGTTTGCACAACTACCTATTTCCCCCCCTCCCTGTTCGTCCCCATCTGGGAGCAATTATCCCGTTCGACTCCTGCCATTTGGGCTCCGACTTCTCCGATTTTTATTCCTTGATTTAACAAGCCCCGTCACATCTTTTCCATCCGTGGACTGGAGGTATTTTTTGTTCTTCGCTCTCTCCGGTCAGTCTGGGGGTTACTTCTCCTCCGACCTCTCTCTGTCTAACTCCTTCTCCCCCCTCCCTCCCTCTCCCTCCTTCTCTCTTACTCCTTCTCCCTCCTTTTCTCCATCCCTCTCTCTCTGTCTAAGTCTGTCTCCCCTCCCGCTCCCTTCTACTCACTCTCCATCTCTCTCCCTCTCTGTCTTTCTGCCAATATTTTACCCTTTTCATCACACTTTTGGAGTGTAGGAGATGAATTTATTTACTGTGAGCTGCAGCTCAACCTGGCAATATTGAGACTGAGGGAAACGATCAGGTTGAAATTACTTTTTTGTTTGCCTTTATTTATTTCTCAGCAAGCGCAGAAGCAGTAATCGGTTATTTTAAGTCGGAAAACCCACTCGCGGCATTCATAAAGTCTTTTATGAGAATCTGAAGTAACTTTGGAAGGAGAAAACAGCGATTTTCCCATATGCATACAAATATATGAACTGTGAGCAATACTACTACACTACAGTGAAAATGTCATTCCCTTGCAAGCCTGACATAGATGAAAAATTCTGCCTTAAGCCCTCAAAAACTCATCTATAAACTCTTGATTGATTTATGTGGATAAAAAACCCCTTTGAAGCGTTGTTCCATGGTAAATAAACCAGCCTACATTTGAGTTCCTCTCTAATTTACCCAGAGTTTGTTCCTCTTCAGGAACTGTGTGTGCCTTGGGCTCAGAGGGCTTGGCATTGTTTTCACTTTTCCTGGTCTGTCACCACGGCGTTCTCTCCCCAGTTTCCACCTCTCTGATTGGGACACCCGGCGCATTAGAGTCCATTAGTCTGTTAGAACCGGCAGGGCAGAGGCGGGGGTCACACACACGGCTTTCCAATTACGCCAGAACGCCAGAGAGGAAATACAGTGTGAGAGCGAGCGGACGCACCAGAACACCACAGAGGAAACACAGAGAGTGTGTGTGTGGGAGAGACATACACAATTACTGTGCACCTACCTACACTGAGAAAGTGAAAGAGAAAAGTAGAAAGAGAAGGAGGGAGAGAGAGAGAGGTCTTACTAATTCATTTGACTGACCCTTTTATCCAAAGTGACTAACAGCACGTATAACAAGGGCCGGTCTCCTTGTAGCTACCCTGAGTAAAAGTGCTTTGCTCAAGGGTACTCACTGGTCGGTGGTAGCCCAGAATCAAACACACAACTTCTTCTGGCTACCACATGCTAGCCCAACTCCTCATCCTCTACGGTACCACTGATCCATAGGGAAAAAAAGGACAAAGTTATGTATGAATGAAGGGAGTGAGGGGGAGACACAATACTACAGTATGTGCATCTATATAAGAGAAGGTCTCTAGCAGGAGCAAAGATGAGGAATATTTATGCAACAAAGGCAATCCCCGAAGTGTGCGAGGAGGATGCCATAAACAAAGCTAAGCGCACCCTGTGTGCATTCATTCTTTATGTTGTATGATGTGAAAGTGTGTCTCGGCTCCAGAGAAGTGGGATGGAATGGAACCCTGGGTTCTCCTCCACATCAGTCTCTTTTTCTCTCTCTCTCTCTCTCTCTCTCTCTCTCTCTCTCTACCTCTCCAGCAGCTGCCAGGCAGATGGCCTAGCTTAGAGCCCCCGGGGTGACCCCAGCTCAGCACTCTCACTCTCTCTCTCTCTCTCTCTCTTCTCTCTCGCTCTCCTGGATGTTTCAGAGGATGCTACACAAACATCCATAATGTGCAAAAGAGGCCTCACTGTAAAACTGCGGAGATGAAAAAGTATCACCCTTGCCCCCGGAGAAGTAAAAAAAAAAGAAGAAGAAAAAAGAAGAAAAAAAGGACCTCTGAAAAGAAATGAAAAAGTATCGCTCCTTGCACACTGATGGCTCTACCGGGAGCCGTAACTCACCAGCACACGATCCATTTGTACTGCAGGCACCTCTGTTCTGTTGTGACCCCAAACTGCACGGCTGTTTTTGAGGTGGTGGTGGTGGTGGTGGATGTGGGAGTGGATGGTGGTGGGGCAGTTGGAGAGGAGGGGGGGGGGTATTTGGTGCGGGGCGGGGGGGAGCAGGAGCATGTTTCATCGAGAGGATTAGGGCCTCAGTCCTCCTCGGGTGCCACGGTCTCCTTGCGCATCAGAGCTGTGAGTGTCGGGCAAAGAGCAGAGCTCCTCGTCTGGCACTCGCGTCTGCAGACAGGGTTTAAATCAGTCAGAGATGGAGAGAGTGGGGGAGACAGAGAGTGAGAGAGAGGATGGGAAAGAGAGAGGGTGAGACACAGAGAGAAGGAGGGGCGGGGGGGGGGGCTAAGCCCCCTTTTTACTGCAAGGCTTATCTTCCTCCTCAACCTCAACATCGAGTTCAAAGGCTGTTTTTAAAAGCATTTCTTACTTCGTACCCAGTTCTTGCTCATACCCACCCCCCCCCCCCCCTCCCCAACTAATTTTTTGAACACCTGTGATGTTTCCAAGGTTGATGTTCTGCACAAGTGATTTGACATCATTCCACTTGACTTGCAGGGGGAAGGACTGGGACTTTCCGATCGCGCCGCTTACTGGCAGCTCTGCAATTTGATAATGGTCTGGCTTTCCCATGGAAACCCATGGGCAGAGAAGACCACAGGAGTATGAAAACAGACTCAACCGTGTATTTTGAGCCCTACGCACTTCCTCACGTCTCTCAAGCGAATCCCTTCGTGTAGAGTCACTGATTCTGGATCAGACAGGGCCCTGGTCTTGCCTTAAATCCGTGCCAGGTCTGTCCAAGGTTTTGTTCAGACTGCAGGCAAACTGGGCTCATTTCTAACGTAAGATCTTTTCAAGCGACTGTATGTTTAATTTGTAAAGTGATCCGTTCGGATTTGTGTGTCCAGACATGACCAACCTATCTGCATGGGTTGCTGTGGTAACAGCATCGGGCCTCTGCTGGTAGCAGTATGAATTTCAGCTCGGCCGTCACTGGCGGATGCAATGCTGTTGTCATGGGTCACGATGTGGTGAGTGAATGATGCAAAAGACACTTTGAAATCCAACCTGAACCTCCAAACTGAGATGCATTAGTTGCCATCTGGTTGGACTTGCATTTCAGACCACCTCCAAATGCGGTCATGTGTTTTTTTTCCCCCTTTGTAGCCCAGACTCAATGGATATGGGCTGGCAGCCTAAGAGTCTAGCTGCTATCTTGGCATGCCTTTCAATACAGGATGCAATGGATGGCTGTATACCTCGCACATGCTTTCTCTAATAGCCCTAAGTATTGCTCGATGACCTCATTCACGTTCCCCGATGCCTCGAAGGTCAAGCGTTTGCTCATAGCTTTTGTGTCCTGCCACACATGAAGGATTGTACAGTACAATGTACAGTATTGCTCTTTAACGTAACAATGCAGTGTGGGTTTGGTCTCCCAGGCCTGATTAGTGGCTCCCCCCCCCCCCCCCCCCCACACACACACACACACACACACACAGGAACTCGTGGCTGAATTGAGGAAGAGGTGGGAGGCCGTTTTGGGTGAGACCTTGTCAACAAGTGTTCCGCCGCTGGGCTCCGAGGTCGAGAGGCATCGTGCCGCGGGCGTGGAGCGAAGGCATTTCCTCCGTTTCAGTGGGCAGTGCCAGTGGGGCGGAGTGGGGGGGCCGGCCAGGGTGGCAGGGGTGGCAGGGGGCAAATTGACATTAAGTACAGAGCGCTGGCTTTCTCCGATTACTGGCACAATGCAGACGGCTCATTAGAGTGTGTTTTGAATGAACCACGCCGCCAACCCTTGTTTTTTTCCCTGCTCGGTGACATATTTTTTCTGAGGTTATTTTTTGACGGGTTTATTGTGTGCGCGTCCGTGAGATTAGACAGTTTCGGGTTTAATTTATTCTCCGTGCCGGGGCAAGAATGCACACAAAAAAAAACTCACGCAGTCTCCCGTGGCCCAGCATGGATGTGGGTTGTGTGCTATTTCCAAAAAACGCATTCCTCACCAGCGAGAAGACAGCGGACCGCTTCAGACGGCCTGATGACAGACTGTACGCTCAGGGCTGGTAGAAACTGCTTGTCTTTTAAATCAAGAGTGCATACAATTATGTCATCCAGTCTAAAGTCCAAGCAGTAGCCTAGTCACCATTGCTACAACAGAGTATTATCAGAGGAGAACTAGTCATCATTTCTTCCAAGAAACACCTCAGGTTGACGCCGTCCAGAAACAGTCACCGCTCCTGTCCACTATGATTTAGTACATGAATCTGGAAACCTTTTGTTCCTTGCAGATTCTTGGTAACATCAAAATACCACTTTTATACAGCCAGTGGTGTAACCTCTCGATTAAGGGGGGAAAAAACAGGCAGGCATTAAAGACGACTCTTCGGAAAATACGCGTGAGCTGCCTTTTCATTAAAGCTTGAAAGTATTTGGGAGAAGATTTCTCCTCCAGGAGCCTTCCCATCTATAAAAGTCTTGCCTCTCCCCCCTCCATCTCTCTTTCTCTCACTCTCTCATTCTGTCTCTCACACTCTTAGTCACTCACTCTTTTCATCCTCCCACTGTCTAATTCTCTCTCTCTCTCTTTCTTTCTCTTCCTCTGTTCTGCATTCCTAGTCTATGAAGCGTTGGTCTAGAAAGGCAGTGAAGAGTTCAGAGAGAGAAGCTCAGGTGTGTGTATGCATGTGACTGTGTGTGTGTGTGTGTGTGTGTGTGTGTGTGTGTGTGTGAGAGAGAGAGAGAGAGAGAGAGAGAGAGGATAGTATGTGAGTGGAAGATTTTGTTTGATTTTGCATGTGTATGTGTGGCAGTGAAGGCAGTGAATAGTTCAGAGAGAGAAGTTCAGGTGTGTGTATGCGTGTGACTGTTTGTGTGTGTTTGTGTGTGTGTGTGTGTGTGTGAGGGGAAGGTACAGTACGTGAGAGGGCAGAGTGTGTGTGTGCGTGTGTCAGCGTGTGAGTCCTGCCCTCACGCAGCTCCTTCAGCACAAAGACGTGGCCGACCGCAGACGTGTCCTCACCCCGGACGTCTGGATCCCACATGCCCCCAAAGACCAGCATGACATCACCCCCCCATCACCCTCCTCCCTCCTGTAAAAACCCAAACCACTGCTTCTCACATCACACATCACACGTCTCCGCCACCTCTCTTCCAACCTGCACACGCACCTGAGGAAAACCCAGTGTACCTGATAATGTAAATACGTCGTATGTATGTCTGTATGCCTAAACATATATATACTGTATATTTCCATACTTGTGATAATGTGTGGTCTGATGAGACTGAGTATTTTTGTTTGTGGAGACACATTCGCTAAGACGGGAGGAATGTGAGAAAAGCCAAAACCGAATCGTTAATTACTAGCTCAACAAAAAATGCAGAGGCCGCACGCAAGTTGTGTGTTTTGAATCTACACACACACACGTCCCAGGGAAGAGGTGCACAAGAGCGTTTGCTCTTTTCAAGAGACTCCCGCTGTGCTCGATACTGAAGACGTCTCAATAGCACAAGAGATCTTCCGACTCCTTCGGTTTCGCGACGGTTCTGGCTACGCGAGGCCCGCCGCTTGACAACCCCCGTCACTTTTTATGCGTCTTTCCACCGACTCATAAAGAGCATTTTTGAGAGGGCTGGTTTTGATGCAGGCTCGGCGAGGAGTTCATAAATAATGTCCTCACGCTTGCCTTATCAAGCTACCCCTCCTTCCACACACACACACACACACACACACACACACACACACACACCAAAAGAGATCTAAGCTTGGCAGACACGGGCAGCTCTAGTGAGGAATGCAGAGAGTCTGAACAACGAATAACCATATTAGGCTTCAGCTGTCCTTGTAGAGCGTTAAAAAAAAAAAAACAGTCATCATCTTTCCACGGCTCTCCCTCCCTCTCTCGCTATCGAGATAAAGTCATTCACCCAATCCGAGGCTGATGTACTGCTCAGAGTTATGGCTGTGCAGGGCCTGGAAGAGGCAACGTGCCGCTCTTGGACTGGAGACTGCTGCTGCTCTCTCTCTGTTCCCCCTCTCCTGCCCGGTTTATTAGTCCTCTCTCTCTCCGAGAGACCGCAGATGCTCTCCGGCTGCCAGATCCCTCCTGCAAGTGGCCTTCGCCTCGAAAACCGCCCATTAAAGGGGAAAAAGCGAAACGCGAGGCTATTTCTGCAGCGTGGCCAGGGTCAGCTAAAAAGCCCAGAGCAGCCCTGTGTGTGTGCGTGTGTGTGTGTGTGTGTGTGTGTGTGTGTGTGTGTGTGTGTGTGTGAGCGTCCACAAACTTCGCCCCCTCGGCTCGGGCACATATAAAAATAAAAAAAACACACGCTAATGCCGCCTCGCCTTTTTTCCCAACCGGCTTCTAAGCACGACGGCATCAACCTGAATCTCTTCGAGAGCCGTTACCCGAAAGCACTCCCGCAAACGGGGCCTCAGTCACTACTCATGTACATAAACACAAAATTGCATACTCTCACTGCCAGAGGGTTGTTTTCTCTCTCTCTCTCCTCCTCTCTCTCTCTCTCTCTCTCTCCCTCCCTCTCTCTCTCTCTCTCTCCCTCCCTCTCTCTCTCTCTCTCTCCCTCTATTCTCCTCGCGGCTTGTGATAAAGGCCTGTGTGCAGGGCCTGCTGCGGAGCCTGAATATGTTTAGTCTGGGAGCAACAGGAAGGCTTGTGGTTTTTCTCGACGGAGATAAAAGACCGCCTTCCCCCCGTCAGGAACGCTGCCATGCCGTGCATCGCTGGTATTACATCACCCCTCTCTCTCCCGGTTAACGGGGCAGATGGACGGTTTTGTCGGAGACTGCGGTGGGCACGGTGCCCTGCTAAGTGCTCGCTGGCCAACCAGATGCGTAGGCCTTTGAGCCGTGCCATGGTGGCGTCCATCGCACAGCTTGGACAGGTTAAAGGCTAGGATGGTGAGGGGGGGGGATCAACCGGCACACAGAGCCCTCCACGTCCTCGCCTGTGATGACTTTGCAGGCCTAAACACATTACACATCCATAATGAGAGAGGAAATTCCCATCTCCTCTCTTTCTCTCTCTCCCTCCCTCTCTCTGTTACACTCTCTGTCTCTTTCTCTCTCCCTCCCTCTCTCTGCTACATTCTGTCTCTTTCTCTCTCTTTTTCCTAGCTCTCTCTCTGCCACACTCTCTCATTCTCTCTCTTTCCCTCTGCTACATTCTGTCTCTTTCTCTCTCTGCCACACTCTCTCATTCTCTCTCTCTCCCTCTCTCTCTGCTACATTCTGTCTCTTTCTCTCTCTGCCACACTCTCTCATTCTCTCTCTCCCTCCCTCTCTCTGCTACATTCTGTCTCTTTCTCTCTCTTTCTCCTAGCTCTCTCTCTGAAACACTCTCTCTCTCTCCCTCTCTCTGTTACACTCTGTCTCTTTCTCTCTCTACTCCCTCTCTCTCTCTGTCACACTCTCTCATTCTCTCTCTCTCTCTCTCTCTCCCTCCCTCCCTCAGTGCCGCCACTCCCACCATGTGCATCTCGCAGTGTGAGTAGGGCACCAAAGGACAGAGGGGGCACCCACATTTAGCCCATAAATGTAGCCAAGTTTCTTTACTGCAAACAGCTTTTCACCTTTCCTTGAAAACGTTTACAATGACAGTGGCAGATTACAGCTGGCCTGTCATTGTGAATCTAATATATAATATAATATTATAATGTAATAATATAAAAATTCTTTGAAGAATTTCATAGTGCAGGGGCCAGATAATGAGTGTGGTTCATGTTGCTGCTTAGCTTAGCATGGTCACTTTCAAAGAACGCAGCTGTTACTTTGTTATAAAGATGTGTGGATGGGCTATTATTCGATCCGAAAAACTGCATCGCAAAACTCATCCTCTGTCCGCCATCCATCCGCTCAACGTTTTTTTGACCAATTTCAAAACCACACTCGCTGCCATCCGCTGGTCATTTGAAGGTCTATGGCAGGGGCGCCGGAACGAGTCTCAAAGTGCAGAGGCCAGATAATGACACCCACTGCATGAGTTGTCAATCACTCTGCTGCATTAAAAAAATTTAATTTCAAAAGTCAGACAAAGACTATTTAAATATATATATAATAGGCCTTTGTTTTACTTTAGTTGTTTGAGTTACCATTCAATGTTTTACCAATTTACAATTCATCACATTGAACTAAAAAACTTTTATTATTTATTTAGTTATTATTCATTTTTTGGTGGGGGGGGCACAAAGCAATTGGCTTAGGGCAGCAGCGGCACTGCCCTCCCTCTCTGTCACATTCTGTCTCTCCCTGTCTGTCTCTTTCTCTGTCTTTCTTTCTCTCCACTCTAACTGTGTCCATGTGTGATGCCTCATCTCATCACTGTCCCCAGAGTCCACTCTGTGGAGATCAAAGTCCCCGCGCTGGTTCTGGCTGCTCTGCTGCCCCTAGAGCCCTGTTGCGAGCGGCCGGCCTCCTGTTTGGCAGGCTGGGAATCACCTGTAGTGGCTAATTAGGCAAGCGGTATGTCATTGTTGGCGTGGCGACCGGGCTGCGGTCCGCTAATACCCGCCGCATTAGCTGCCATTGTGCCGCCGCAGCACAGCACAGCGCACTCCAAAAAAATGCTGAGCCGCAGCGCACTCATGGCAGCACACACACACACACACACACACACACACACACACACACACACACACACACACACACACACACACACACACACACACACACACACACACACAGACACACACACACACACACACACGCACAACCCTCGCACACGCGCTCCTCCCACACCACCTCAGCAGCCAATCGAAACACTCCGCAGTCATAATAACATCAGACAAAATCCCCGTAGCACCGTCGCCAACAGTCAGGGGAGAGAGGAGCAGCCAGGTCTGTTGAAGTCGGACATTCATAGTGGATTCATTCGCCCATGGGGCGTCCTGTATATCTGGTTAGGTAGGCCACTGTTGGAGGTGGAGGAGGACGTTTCCCCCTCCTGCTCCAGCCGGCTGGGTAACAAATGCCAAAGCAACCTAAAGTGCACCTCCAGAGAGAGAGAGAGAGAAAGAGAGAGAGAAAGAGAGAGAGAGAGAGAGAAAAAGAAAGAGAGGGACAAAACGAGAGAGAGATGGGGTGGTGTATGGGTGTTGGGGTGTGGAGCACATGTTGCAGTGATTTCCCTATGTGAAAAAAAAAACTTCTCTGGCTTCTGACTGGCACTCGTTATGAGACAGACAGCTCCAGAAATAAAAGTGCTGAAGAAAGGCTCCACTGCCTCCTGCCCGAAGAATAACAACCAAAATGGATTCCAGAGCCCCAGTCCAGGCAAATTTGGTGCAGGAGAGTTCGAGTTGCCCCTCAAGCACAGCCTCTCTCTCTTTCTTTTTTTCTCTTTCTACCTCTTTATCTTTCTGTCTCTCTCCCTCTCGGTCAATTTCTCTCCCTCTTTCTTTTTCCATCTCCCTCGCCTATTTATTCAGTCTCTCTCTCTCTCTCTCTCTCTCTCTCTCTCTCTCTCTCTCTCCTTCCCTAACATTTCCCCCCATCTTTCTCTGATTAGCCTCACAGCTGATTCTCATTAAAGCTCTCCTATATTATTCCAGCCCAGGCCTCCAAGGTGAGCGGCAGAAGAAAGAAAAAAAAAAACTTTTACTTTCCCAGTGGCCAACCTCCTTCCTTTCATACTCGGGGCCCACCAGTAGTCCTCCTGTCCTTCAGTAAAAGCGATCGGCAGAGCCAGAGGTTGAGACAAAGACAGAGATGAGAGATCGTGTTCCCATTAACACTTGCCCTCCAGATGACATCATCCACAAAGACCTAATCCGACGCTATTTGCATTAAACACGGCTGCGCTTGGCCCGGGTCCCAGTCTGGAGAGGTTTGTTTTTTCTGCTAATAGTGCAGTTGAAGCATCCCTCTTGACAAATGAATAAAATAATCTTGCCTCATCGTGTTTGACAATAGGCTGTCCTCTTTCAGCACGACCATAAATTATGCTTTTAAATACATTTTGTAGACAGATGTGTAACTGAGCGTGGGCTGACTGTGTGAACGGATGCAGGTTTGTGTCCTCTCTCCGGAGTCTGGTGTGATTTTTTTTTTTTATTTGTGTCTGTTACGTAATAATAACAGTCACGTCAAGGATACCGCTGACGCTTTTCGCAGTGCAAGGCCCTGGATCTTTTATTGTTCTTCGGTCAAACACAGAAGGGGGAAGAGGACACCAAAATAACCGCCCGCCTCCGCTGCGGGCGCAGAGCCGGAGTCCAGAGGAGACGAGTCGTCCGTGGCACGCCTGAGCACAAATAAACCTTTTCGGGAGTGCTGGAAGTGCCGGGACTGGTGGTTGGCAGGACAGCAGGAAATGACATGATTAATCTCAGGCCGAGACGGGAAATGACACGGTGTGGAAAGCAGCGCAGCGGCTGTATCCCACCGAGCACAAAGGCCAGAGTGGCAGATTCTATCTGGCCCGCCGGCCCTCCTCCTCCTCCTCCTCTTCTCCGCCGCAGTGACCGACTCGCAGGCCCGGGAGGTGCCGTGCCGAACAGGATGGAACCAGGAAAGAAATGAGCGATTAACTCGCTCTGTGATTCACAGGAAATGATGTTGCGGCCATAAACACACACCTTTCCTGCAGCCACGGCCCATGCTGACACATCCGAATCATGAACCGACCGCAATCATCTCTCCCCAAATCTGGCCATTAAACAACGCTTGTTAGTCACACACACACACACACACACACACACACACACACACATAACTAGCTTTGGCCTCCTCCAACCTTCCATGCTTTGTACGTGATTAACACTTTATCCAGAATCATATCAGCCTTCTAATGAACTCTGCTGGCGGGCTTCTCCGGAACAACCATTTTGACTTAATCCTGGTCGGATCAAAGCACGGAGCGCCATATGGATTGTATTAAGACGTACGCCCACTTTCCTAAGGTTTCCCAGCGCTCGTATATCAGGCGCTCTCCAAAACACTGACAGGTCCTCTATTTTAAGTCCCATCGACCGAGCCCACAACAACCCATGCATGCCGTAATTTCTGCGTTTCGCCAAGACTTAATTGTCTGGTTTAGCTGTAAACATAAATTTGTTGCTAGCTGGTCCTTTCAGCGAGGCTTCGACTCGGAGTGCAGACAGAAACATTTACGTTGCTTAGTGAGAAAACAAGCTGCAAGCAATCCTCCGAGAGAGATTGCGGACAGACTTGCGGTGGGCAGAGAGACCACAAAACGCAACAGACACGACAGACTCCCAACACAAAGTCGTCTGGAGGCGGAAAAACGACCAAAACAAACAACGCAGCGCTCATTGAAAGGTGAAAATGACATGTTCTGGCGCTGTTCAAAAAATAACATCTTGTAATTTTGTGGAGTGGAATTTTCGGAGTGGCGTGGGTACAACATGCAGCTCTGAAACGCAGCTTAGGTTGCACGAATCGAGCGTCCGAGCAGATGCAAAAAAAAAAGGCGCTGGCACGTTCTCAAGGCCACTTAGCACGAAATGAAGTTTTCTGCCCCGTGCTGTTGTGAGGCCATCTGCTTCCTGTCCGAGGGCACCTGACTCATCTCATGGTAATTGGTCAGGTGACTGAGCACGACTGTTTTGAGCAGCGAGGCCGCTCTGCACTGAGAATTACACTGTGTCTTGCACCAGCACACACACACACACACACACACAAACACACACACACACACACACACACACACACACACACACAGTCAGAGCAAAGGTTCATGTAGAAAACAGAGAGAGTCTGTTTCTTCTAAATTAGCCTTCACCTCATGGATATAATGTTCCACACAGCCAAAGGATCTTTCATTTTGTCAGTGCAAGCGTATGCATTTGCTAATCAAGACAGATGGAGACAATGAAATACACAATCCACTGTAAAGGGTGAAGCTCTATCTACCCCCCGTTGTCACGTGATTGATGATACTCCCTCAACGGAAAATAAATGTACTACTACTGTAAGGAAACTAATGACGGTAGCAGCACAACTCCTTTCAGCGGGCATCTTTCGTTACTTCGGGGGTAAACTCTCCCCGCGTTTCCTGCTCCTCCGGCGGATTAAAAAACAAGCGAGCGCCGGCCGGCTCAGTCCAAACGAAACAGCGGTTACGTCAGCGGCCGTCAGCGCCCGGTGCTCCGCACACCCTGTCCAGATCGGAGGGCCCGATCGGCCGCACAGATCCTGTTCAGACAATGCAGCGTTTCCCCCCCGCTAACGCCAAATCAAAACAGGCTTTGGAGCAGGGAATGGACAGTGAAAACAGAGAGAGACCCCCACACACACACACCCCTGCCCCCAACCCCCCCCAAGAGCAGCAGTGGCACTGGGTGGGGGTAGTAGAAGAGCATGATGGGGGTCATGTGTGAGGGGCAGAAGGGGGGCAAAATCAGGAATAGGGGGGGGGTAAGGGGCAGTTGATGTGTTGGGTGGGTAGATGGGGGGGTTGTGGTTATGGGTTGGGTCAGGGGAGGCTTGAGTGCTGGGGGTTGGAGGGTAGGAGGGGAGGCCCAATCTGGGATTAGTTTGCAGTGGACTGACAGGGACCCCAGCCCCAGCCCCGCTGCTCACTTCAAAGGGCCGCAGTGTCACGAGCGACCTGCCCCCGTAACTCTAGCCTTTGTCTGGCCTTTCTCCTGGAATGTCAGACATTTGGTTTTGAGACTTTTTAATGCACTGCTGTTGTTGTACTTGAAGCATGATAACACCATTTGAAAGAGCTAAAACGCGGCAAAAGAGTCATACTTAGTTATATGCTGATGAATGAAACATTCCCTAAAATATGGAAATGGAACTTCCTCTGAAAAGCTATTTACACAAACAGCACAGCAGCTCTACATTTGCACCCCTCTCTCTCTCTCTCTCTCTCTCTCTCTCTCTCACACTCACACACACACACACACACACACACACACACACACACACACACACACACACACACACACCACCCCTGGCTCTCTCTTCATTTGACTTGAGGAAAACTCAGTGGCGGAACAACTCCATTTCACACTCGGGATTTCACACACGAGTGTGTGCGGACAAACAGGTATTGAGAGTCGACTTCAACATCGGTCAATGCCCTCAGCCAGAGTTCCAACTGTCCTTACCATCCCTGGGCTGGAGGGTAGGGAGGGGGGGTAAAGGGGAGGTAGGGGGGGGCAGTTGTGTCTCCGTCCAGACTGGCTACTCTCCTTGTCGAAATGCCCTGACGCTCCTTAATCCACTTTTGCCCCGTCTTGGCAGCGCTGCCAGGTCCTCACAAAGCCCGCCACTGTGTCCTCGGATTCCTCCGCAGCGGCCCACTGAGTTCCTGCAGATGTTCCGAGGGAGGGGGATTCTTTCGGCCCGACGGCCCACTAGACGCTGGCTACTAATCTGCCTTTTCAACGTTTTTTTTTCTCGCTGTTGTGTTCTGTACTTTCTTTTTTTTCAGAACTTTTTTTTTGTATTTCGTCATCCTCTTCCACTTTTGTATTTGGTCTACCTCTTCTCATCTCGAGAGGAAGGTTATCGGCGTGGTCAGTCTTTTAAAAGTATTTGCCTTCACTGTTTGTGTCTTTGCTCAGTGCTCTTTGGTGTCAAGGGAAAAGAATCAAAAGGAAAGGAGAGAAGAAAAGCCTCCAGACCAGACCGAGACACTCCTCCAGACTAAAATGTTTTCACTGGACATGTTCTTAACGGACACATTCAAAATTCCCACACGGCATGTGTGCCTTCTTCAGGGCATAACACAACACTTGTAAAAAGAGAGTGTGTGTGTGTGTGTGTGTGTGAGAGAAGAGGGGGGGGGGGGGGGGGGGTTGTATGGGACGGTGAGATTAACTGACGAGGGCGTTGAATTTTGATTGCGAAAACTCATGATCCTGAGTGTCAGCGCTGGTGATGTGAAGAAGCCACAGCAGTAATTGAGGCCAAATGTGCACAGCAGTCCTTTTCACTTGTACCAGCACTGCTGGTGTTCAGGCAGTCTGCTCCTCGTTAACTGCCATTGTCTGGTTGTTTGTATGCCTTTTTGTTTGTTTACAAGCCCGAGGCTAGGCGTTTTATCCGGGATGATTCAATGAGACCCTCTAAAAAAAGGCTCACAATTGCAGCATGTGCGTGTGCGCTATCAAATAGTGCCCACACTGAAATAGAATTATCTTCAAAGGGAAGAAAAGGAGATGGGACGGAGAAGTTTGCACAATGGCATCTTAGATTTGAAAACATCATGGAAGCCATTACTTGGAATTAAATGGACTGTGTGAGTCTTCAAAGGCCTGGAGATAGCGAGGGTTTTTTTTTAGCTTTGATGGGGACGGCGACGCAACTTATGTCACCAGCGCTGACACAACTGGGGTCTTTCACCGCGAAATGGGGAAAAAAGAAAGAGAAAAAAAAACAGATGTCAGCAATATGGGTTGCCATGGTGACTGGTCTGTGTGTTCCTTGCGGAGGGCCCAAAACAAGCGACAATCACAGTGTCGCATCAGCACAGACGATTCTCCACCCGTGGCCACAAGGGCTTGCCTAAACTTTTCCATCCCACCTCACACACACACACACACACACACACACACTCCAAGTGGCCATCAACCACACACAGTCAAGAGGCGTGTGTGTGTGTGTGTGTGTGTGTGTGTGTGTGTGTGTGTGTGTGTGTCTATATCTCCAAAACCAGATATCCAGAAAATAACAATCACACGTAGGGACCTGGACCAACCTGACGAGACCAGCCCCGACACACAGTGATACTGAGACCAGAGCCGCGACCAAACAGGAATGCAGCGCGCCGGAGCTGTCTAAACACAAACGTCTGTCTCCGCCGCGGACCACCTAGGAGGCCGCGTCGACTCCCGTCACGGAGGTTACACCCACCACACTGTCACGGCCGAGACCACCTCCGCGCAGCGGCGGGCAGCACTGAACCCCCGGCTGCCTTATCGCCATTGATTAGCGCTCGCTAACGGGGACCGTGGAGGGTAGAGTTTTGTCAAAACATTTACTCAGCGACCGACGCTTGGATTCGGTGAAGTCAGAGTGATAGTCAGCTCCCAACCCCAACCTAGACTTCACCGCTAGGGAGACACTCCTCTCGATATAAAATGTACAAGGACACAAGGATACAAGGAGTTTTATTTGTCACATGCATATCATTACTAAAGTAAAGAATGCAGTGAAATTTGTTTGTTCCTTCCAGAAATTTCTTAATCTCCTTTAGCATTTGTGTTTTTTTTTTTTTTTTTTTATCTTATTCTTCTGAAGTGTGTTCTGAGTGCAGCTGTTGTCTCTGTACTGTAGTGCAGTTCAGATGGGAGAGAGTAGAGGGGATGGGGGGCAGAGCTGCTGAGGCCAGTGGAGACACACAGGGCAAGAGTGAGACAAGGCTGTTAGCGGCCCGGTCCACTAGCATGGGAGGTCACCGGCGCCCGCGGGCTAGTGGCCTCTGCTGGGCTCTTTTGTCTGAGACAGCTGCGTGTGTGTGTGTGTGTGTGTGCAGGTCATGGTGCATGTTGGGGCAAGAGGGGGCCTTTCTCTGTATTTGTCTGTCTGTGTCTCGTTCTCTTTCTCTCTGACGTCCCATTTTCTGGCCTGTTTCCTTTGCTTTTTGTCTTCCTTTCTCTCTCGATCTCTCTCTCTCTTTTGCCCTCCTACTGTCTCGCCCTTTCTCTCTATTTTCCTTTCTTTTTCCCACTCTCTCTTTCTCTGCCCACATCCCTTCTTTCTTTCTCTCTCTCTCTCTCTCTCTCAGACATGTTGTTTTAATGGGGCTGAAAGGCGCTGTGTGAGGGAGGAAATCCCCACTCACTGATTCACCGCTGCTGGCCATGGCAGTGTGTGTGTCCAGGCCTCATTTAAACAGAACACTAAACACTGAACCCCCTACACATGCGCGCACACACGCACACACGCACACACACACACACACACACACACACACACACACACACACACACACACACACACACACACACACACACACACACACACACACACACACACACACACACACACACACACACACACACACACACACACACACACACACACACACACACACACACACACACACACACACACACATTCTCTCTCTCTCTCTCACACACACACACACACACACACACACTTTCTCCTGTACCTGCCAGAGGTCTCCTGAATAAATAATCCTACACTGTCCCTGGGTGTATTCACTACATCTCAAGCATGTCGCGCTAACGCTTAAAAATAGTACACAACACAAGGGAACACAAGGTCCCCTGTAGGGCAGCAGAAAGTGACCAGTCTCATTTCCCTGACACTGACCGGACCTGGTTTGGGCTTGTCAGAGTAACCAGGGGTCCTGGGAAGAAACTGGGGGCGAACTGAAAAAAAAAAACCAACATAATCTGACAAAGATGTGGAGACCTAATAAGACTTTCAGATTTGTGAACACCTGTCACAAAGGGATTTGACATAAATATTTTTTTTATTTATGTGAGAAAAAAACACACACACACACACACACACACACACACACACACACACACACACACACACAAACTAATACATACGCTCTGCCCCATGAGTTGCAGTGAATATATATAAATGCATTTCAGTGTTCTCCATCCCAAGATAAGCTTATACATAAATGCTTTTCAGTGCACTCTGTTCCAAGGGTAAAGTATACATGCAATGCAATTCAGTGGCAAACTCAAAGTGCAGAACTTCAAACGCATTGTGAGGGCCAACCTGACCAGAAAACCAAAGGCTCTCCTGAGACCAGACACACAGGCAATCAAGTTAATGCAAGGAGCAAACTCCATTCAAGGAAGCACAACAATGTCATTATTGTACCAAAAAAAAACAACAATCCTGACAGGGGGAAAAAAATACAAAGCGACGGACAGTAACATTTTGTTCAGGACTTGGTCCAAACCTCCATTTGCTTACAATACTCAAGTCAGAAAACATCATGGCTTTCCCCTCAAGTAACAAAAATAATTACAAGCTACACAGAGGTTAAGTAACAGTTCTGGTCTTGAGATATTTCCCCTCGTAAACCTTTAACTCTTTAAGACATAACTCCAGCTGGAGGTAGGGTGGTGTGTGGGTAATTTAAAGAACAAAAATGCAGTTGCTAGAGGGATCGCATTAGAATGATGATTCTTTCCCCTGTTTCGTCATTGTGGTTTGTCCTGCTAGGCCAGCAGCAGTGGTTTGTTAGGGGGGGGGGGGGGGGGGGGGGAAGACAAAAAAATGAAAACAAAAACAAACTTTATAAAAGAAAAAAAAATCAGAAGTCTGTAAAAGTCTGCAAAAGCGATTGAGTCTAAAGATGGGATTAGGTCATGATGATGCCTTGGGAAAGTACGCTATTAGAATTTGAGCAGACGAGAGTCCCGGCGGTGAAGAGCCCTGCCAGGAGCCGGCACTGGAGCGGGTTGGGGCTGGCGTGGAGTGGAGCGCGCCCTCAGAGGGTTCCAGGTGCCGAGGAAAACTGTGACTCCATATTCCATCCGCAGGAACCGAGAGAGAGAGAGAGAGAGAGAGAGAGAGGGGGGAAAAAAACCTCGCCCCTTCAGATTGACAGACTTGAAAATGACACATTGAAATTAAAGTCTCCCTCCCCTCGCTCAGAAAAGAACTTTTTCATTTCCACAAAGGGGGGCTCAGCTTTCACAGCACATTCATCAAAGAAGCCTCTTTTTTTTCCCTCCTCCCGTCTCTCTCTCTCTCTCTCTCCGCTGGATGGATTTTGGCTATTGTCTGTTGAAACAGTCAAGCGTGGTCTGCAGGAGCCATCAGCAGGGGTCTGAGCACCACATAGAGCCTAAGTGGGAAACGGATCTGGCACAGGACCGGGGTGGAATCGCCACGAGGGCCAAGAGGTTCCTTCAGCTTTCTATGAGTCACATAGACTGTGTGTGTCTGTGTGTGTGTGTGTGTGAGGTGGGAGGGGGGTAAAGAATGGTGCAATGCTGTTTGTAAACATCATATCTAAGAGGAACATGATATCTGAGAGGAACTATGGAAGATAGATAGATAGATAGATGGATAGATAGATAGATAGATAAATAGATAGATAGGTAGGTAGGTAGATTGATGGATTAACTGATCAACGATAGATTGACTGATCCCTGTTAATTGTTTGATCCCTAAAGGCAAACTACAGGAAGAGTTTTGGCATGCACTTCAGTGAAGGTCCAGTTGCTTTCTGGAGCTTTCCAAAGCACATTTGTATGTGTGTGAGTGTGTGTGTGTGCAGAATGCCACAGTCCTGTTTGTAAACACCTCAGATGTTATCAGGTTGGCATCGGATCTCTGCAGATAGAAACACCACATGTCCTCCAGGGGTGTCAACTCGAGTGCAGGCCTCAGGGGAGGAGTCGCCATGCGTGGCCCCTATCACATTGCACTGCTGAATCAGAGCATTACTGCTCCCCATCCGTCCATCTGTCTGTCCGTCCGTGCGTCCAGCCGCCCACACGGACGCGCGTCCCCTTTAGGAGGAGCTGTACAGGCACATTTTACAAGAGTCAATTTGGGAGCCTCAGCCAATCGCCTTTGGAGTTTTATGAATTCGCCCAACGAGGTCGCCGCCACAAGCCTGTGGTTTGGAGGCTGGCTAGGCCAATTACGGTCGGGTGACGGAGAACGATGACTGACCTGGAGGTTCCACTCTGTCCACTCCACATACACACACACACACACACGTGTGAGTGAGTGTGTGTGTGTGTGTGTGTGAGAGGGCTGAAGAAAATACCCAAGTTTCCAGTTTCATGACCTACTTACGGCAGGCAGGCAGACATACTCCAAAGGTCTAGTGTGGCAGTTAGGCCCTGTGTGTTCTCCTGTGGCCCTGGCAAAGACATGAGCTTAGCAACTTCAGGCTTATTTTTACTTCTCTTTAATTAACGGATGGGTGGATAGACTGGGGCTGCTGAGGTACGGAGAGGAAGAGAAGA
>NC_085014.1:14860541-15073041 GCF_963854185.1 Sardina pilchardus | reverse complement strand
GGTGTGTGTGTGTGTGTGTGGGGGGGGGGGGGGTGACAGACACCTTCTGTTTGACTTTCTTTGTGTCTTTCAGGCCTGCGCCCGTTTCAGGCGGACAGGTTTGTGATGCATCGGGCGTCCAGATCCCTGTGACACACAAACAAAAGCAGACAAGCACTTCCCAGTGGAACGACGAGAGGGAATATTAATTATTATTTTGGCGTGGCCCTGACAAATGACTGGACACACGTCTGACGCCTTCGACGGCCTGTGTTCGCAAACAAGTCGCGCGGCTGCGATGAAAGGCCTTGACACTACGATAACGCTACGATAACGCTACGCTAACGCCCACTCGGTGTGCCAAAGCGGTCAGTGTTTGCGCAGCGGGCTTGTCCGGCGGCGTGTGACGTCGTTGCCCTTACCTTCTGCTCTCGCTCCACTGCCCTCTCCGGCGTGCGGATGGCCGAGTCGAGTCCATCGGGCAGAGACTTCTTGGCCCGTCTCTGCCATGACGTAATGGAGGAGAGAGGGCACGGGAGCTGTCAGCTCCCAATCCGCTGAGGAATGTCTCATAGGCCGTGGCCTGAGGTAAGAAAAATATGAAGCTATGAAGGAGACTGAGGGAGATGAGGGGAGAGGGAAAGAGAGGGAGATGAGAGAAAGAGAGAGAGAGATGGATGGAGAGAGAGAGGGTATGAGAGTAAGAGAGAAAGGCCTAAGGAGAGATAGAAAGAGAGAGGGAAGAAGGGAGAGAGAGAAAGAGAGGGGGGTTAAGTAAAGGATGGGAGAAGGGGAGAGAGAAAAGCACTGAGGATAACTACTGAATATATATGGGCTTTCTGTGAGATCAAGCAGTCAAGTGTTACATAAACCCCCCTGTGAGAGGCAGCACAGTCAGTACTTCATAAGCTCTGATCATTGCTTACTAATAAGGAATTAGAGAGGTTTTTTTTCCCAAGGAGTGGTTCTTGCTTCGGGGGGTTTGGAGCTGGAAGTTGTACAGCAGTTCCTGTGATTAAAGGGGGTGGTGTGTGTGTGTGTGTGTGTGTGTGTGTGTGTGTGTGTGTGTGTGTGAGGGGTGGGGGGGGGGGGGTCTGAGTGGGTCTCCCTCCGGCCTCTCCCCTTTTTGGCTCAAAGTCTCGCCGAGGAGCAGAGGGCTGCGGTGAGGAATTTTGTTTTGCCTAAAATGTGCACTTGAAATCACCCACCAGCTTTCACAGTTCAGCGACAAAGGGCAAAACCTCGCTGTCAAGGCTCCACCGCTGCGTCATTAAGCAAACAGATACTGGATACAGGACTGAGGGCCTTGCTCTTTCTCTGTCTCTCTCTCTCTCTCTCTTCCTACACACACACACGCACGCACGCACGCACGCGCACACACACGCGCACACACACGCACACACGAAACACGCACACACGCACACACGCACACACGCACACACACACACACACACAAACACACACACGCCACTTGCTCACAATCAGATCACATGGAAAAGAGCCCAGATGACAGGTTTCAGGGAGGGTTCAAAAGGCTGGATGACACAGGCTGGAGGGATGAAGCGGGCGGCCATGATGATAAAGGCGAAAAGAAGCCTCGGCCAGCCCCAGGTGGTTAATATCACACAGAGGGACATAACTTCAGCCGCACGTCAGCGGAAAACACACAAGCAAAGGGCCCGGTAATGAAGAGAGCTGGCGCACACATTCAAACAGTCTGTGATAAAAGTCAGATTTCTTTGTGTGTGCAAACACAGAGACAGAGACAGAAACACAGAGAGAGAGAGAGAGAGTTATTCGGTGAACGTGCGAGAAATAGAGAGACTTTCAGTGAGAATGTGAAAGAGATCAGTGCGGACACTTGGAAGTAATAAACTCCACCTCTACACAAGCGCATATCTTTCATAGTGACTGATGGACAGACTTGCAGCTGACCGAAGCAATGAATCCCATATTGAGCTATATACATACTAGGCACAATTTATTGTGGATGAGAGCCTTTATAGTTTTTGTAAGATGCTACCAGTCCATAAAAATGGATTTGAACTCTGCGTGACGGCCAGCTTTGGGTTAGTGCAGCCTACTGTCATCCAATGCTGCTAGGATCGGTCTGTCAAATATGCTCGTTTGACGTGAGAAACAACCCGACAGTCGTCTGAGAGGGCTATTATTTGCAGTGCTTTGTGAAATGTTATGATGCCAGACGCCAAAAAATGTTGGGCTATGCAATATGCACACTGGACAGCTTGGATATGGCCTGAGGTTTGGCGCTCTATGGAATCCCGGGAAATTGGTTTATAAAGACTTTCCCATTCCAGGCTCCGTCGCGCGCTGCCAAATGATTGGCCGGTTATTACGAGACGCCTAACAGACTCAATTCTGTTAGTCCTCTTCGCGAGGCAAAATAATTTCGAGTGACTCTTTCACATGTAAAGCCCCCAGACTCTCGCTCATGTTTCCATTACGCAAGGGCTTAGGGTTACAAGATTCATCGTCCAATTAGTGAATTAAGCACACACATTCTTCGTGGCCTTTCCAAAGGCTTCATCTAGCTGTAGCCTAAGTATTCCAGAGATGGACAATCTGTAGCCTAACCCTATGGTCATTTGTGAAAACAGTATCATGCCAAGTGACGTGACAAAAAAAAAATGCATTTAATGGTAACTACTGTTTCCCTCCCCTGGAGCCATACTGCGTGACGATTATCTGGCAACATGAAACAGGGTGGCTCGCTCACATCTGCTTCATCTATAAATACACAGTAAAGGGGTCCAGATTGCCATATGTGCGCAGTTTACTGCACGCAATTCTGCGTGTCAGTGTTAACAAAACACTCACGACTTGCCTTTGCTGAGAATAGTGTAACCTCCTTGACCGTGGAGCTCACAAGGGCATTACATTCCCGGCCCACATTATGACGGCAATGCTCCAATGGACAGTTTCATCTCAAACCCAGCAGTCTGAAAAAAAAAAAAGAAAATACAGAAGTACATGGCTGACACCATGTGGCAGTTACAGGTACTGCAAGAATGAAGTCCAGACCCAAAATGCTGCATGGAAGGTTTTATTGATTAGAAGCAAAAGCCAATAAATCTGCAAGTTTTTGCTACCAAACAGTGTCCAAGAACGGCAGAATACGCTACCAAGTCAATGACGAGTTGTCTCTAAATTATCTGCAATCACAACAGTTTTAAAGTTGACATCAGGAAGGTAAGGAATGCTCAGAACATGTCTAAGAAAGAAGGTGCGCAGATGTGCATAATAAAAGCGTTCACAATGCCAGTGACGTAAGGAAAAACAACAAAGACGGACAGCAAGCCAGAGAGACCAAAATGAGAAAAAACATAAGTCACATATTCCTTCATAATCCTCATCTCAATACAGACCTTCCTCTTAAACCTAAAAAAAAAAACACAAAAATGCTAACATTTTAAACTTATGATGAAGTTATGATGAACATTACTTCATTCACTATCGCTGTACACTAGTAACCATACTGTAAGGCCTTGTGTTTCAAAATCTCACATGTAATAAAAAGAAAGCGAAAAAAAGAAAGGAAAACCTAGCCGATGTCATTTCACTCGCCAGCCTGGATCCCACCAGACCTTGTCTCACCTCTAAAAACACTGAAAGAGCTTTTGTTACACTAGCCATCTCCTCCACAACCTCCTTTGTTGATTGCTAAGAAGAAACCGTACAATGAACAGCAACATTGCACTTGAAAACCCTGTGGCAGGACCTCCCTTAGTCACCAGGGTACACAGGACACAACCGGTACAGGGACACAGCAACTGCATGCAGTTAAATAGCTTCTTAAGTTAACATGTTGGATGACTAGCTGGCTAGCATGTAGCTGACAAGGTAGTGTATGACGGTGTGAGTGTTTGAAAGTGTTCCAAAGGGGTGTGTGTGTGTGTTTCTATAGTTTTCCACCCGGAACTACGGTAGCTTCAAGCCTGAGGCTGCAACTCAGAGGGAGAGAGTATGTGTGTGCGTGTAATATGTTTTATTCTCTCTGATATGCTTTTGGTAACTCAAAGTCCCAAGTGACCCATAACTGAGTGTCTGTGTAGAGAGATCACTAGGGTCTAACACGTGAGTATACACCTGTGTTATGTATGCAGATGTCAGTCAGTGTGTGTGTGTGTGTGTGTGTGTGTGTATGCCTGTATGTTCACAGGCCTGTATGTTCTATGAATCTCTGCGGATCTGCATGAGTATGTATGTGTATGAGATACTGTATGTAAGGGTGTGTGTTTGATAGTGTGCGTGTGTGTGTGTGTGTGTGTGTGTGAGTACGTGTGTGTGTGTCTCTCCGCTCAGGGAGCCAGCGGCCCCAGGCTGAGCTCCACGTGGTGCGTGAGCCAGATGGCCTCGGCGGGCGCGTCCCCCTCCTCGCTGGGCCGGATGGGCGCGGCCAGGTTGCGGAAGTCGTGGCGCAAGCGGAACGCCACGGTCACGTCGCCCTCCTCGCGCTGGGGCACCACCTTGATGAAGAAGCCGATCTTGTTGGACTTCCTGAAGGCCACCACACTTCAGAGAAAGAAAAGGAAAAAAAAAAAAAAACATTATTATTATTACGACCAATTCCTGGAGAAAAAACATTCAGGTAAAATAAAAACTACACAGGTAAACACGGTCTGGCATCAGTGGTTCCTTTGTATACATCACATAGTCAGTCAATGTAAACTTCACATCATATGCGCAGACGAGATTTGAACCGACAACTTTGAAGAAACTGCTTACTCCTGAGTCCAGCTCCTTAACCACTACACTACCACCATCGCCCCCTTTTGGTCACAAATACAACGTTTTCAAAGCAGCCATTTTGAAATGAAATGGTAGGTGCAAGCACAGGTGTTACTAAATACGTTCATGAAGTTCAATTCAATTCAGCAGAATGAGGATCTTAATTAATGTCATTAGCAACTCTTGGGCCTGCCCTATATTTCATGTCAAAACGTCCAAAATGGCTGCTGTGAAAAGGCCAATAGGGCTTGGTTGTGCACACTGCACAAAATTGACCTTAATGCATTAAATGTACAGTCATTTCCTGTGTATTAGCCGCAGGACAGTGTTTTATGCAAGTTAAAGAAACAAAACCATATTAATAACATATTAACTGTTCCTGTGTGTTAACCTCATAGCTGAAGAAATTGTGCAAAATCAATGTATAAGCCACGGCTAATAGTTGAGAAATTACCGTAAAGTATAAAATATATGATCTTAATGTATAAAAAATACCATGACAGAATAACTGTTAAAAAAAACGTATTCACACAATACTGTGTGATGTTAATCTTGGCACAAAAAGGAAAAGAAACGGCTGGCTAAATGGGTCAAACTAACAGCAGGTTTAAACACTGAAAATTAATATCTACTATCTTGTTTTTCAATCAGTGTTCCGCAGCACATAAGTATGGTGTCAAAGATCATCAGGTATGACTTGGAAAATCAGCCAATTTCACTTCACTGGCCCAAAAAATGAATCTTGAATCTTGGGTTGCGTCAAAGAATTGATAATTATACTGTGATGTGCTGGTAAGCAGTCAATGTAATGAAATAGTTTTCTTTGCCTGTGGGTGGTGGTACAGTAGGTACTGGTAGCAATAAATAGTAATAAATAATAGTAATAAAGCTACCTAAATGATTATTTACAGAAATGTGAAAAAAAAAAAAAAAAAACATTCATCTCAAACATGTTTAGCATGCATGAGCAACTTCAACCTCTTTCTGAGAGTTCGGTCCCCTGCCTTACGACTGAAAAACGACCTGTAGTGTGTTGCTTCATGTTTAGCCTCAGAAATAAATAGGACAACTGTAAGCATCTTAACCTATTGGTGGATGTATAGGACAGGCGATTTTATTAAGGACTTTTATAGATTTTATTAGAGGATTGATTAGTTTAATTTTTAAAGTTAGTTTAAAGTTTAATTTCTTAGTAACATTTGATGTGCCGTGGGATTTTTTTTTGTGTGTGAGTGTCAAAAAAAGATTGAAAACTCTACCTCCATACAAAATCTAGTACATGTGATCTGCTGACAATACAATCTCCATGCTAATGTTATAATGTGCTAATGTTTCTAAAGGATGCTAATGTTTCTAAAGGAGGCTAATAATGTAGCTAAAGGATGCTAATGTTTCTAAAGGAGGCTAATAATGTAGCTAAAGGATGCTAATGTTTCTAGAGGAGACTAATCTGTCTCCAAAACAATCTGTGTGAGTGTCACGGCTCCAGTACGTATTGATTCAGCTGCAGAGGTGCCTCCTGACACCAGCTCCATACCCATGACCTTATTGTGAGTATACAGTATGTGTATGTGTGTGTGTGTGTGTGTGTGTGTGTGTGTGTGTGTGTTTGTGTAAGGGGAATGACCTTATCGTGTTCAACACACAAATGACTCAAAGCAACAGCAACACACCCTGATCGTTCTCCTCTCCATCACCCTACAGGAAGGAACTACTGGCTTGTGCTGCTGCTGCTGGTGGTGGTGATCACTTGAGATAAAGGCCTATGCAGCACTTTACATGAAAAATGAATTATATATAATCTTATATATAACTTTATATAATAATTTTGACGGAATGTTACATACTCAGATCCTGTCAGAACGTATTTATATTTATTTGTGTATGATGTATTATTTAGAACATTCTTGCTATGTGATTCTACTCGTAGGGAGATGAGGGAAAACTGTTCTGTTTCTTGGAGCAACTTCAGTTAGAAGCAAATTTGAAAAAAAGATGTCAAAATATTAGACTGCTACAAAAACCTAAAACCGAGGCAGAGTTGGTATCTAAAGAAATGTTCAAAGGCCTCAACGCTGATAGATTTCAGCGGATTCCTGAGGGGTTTTGCTACGGACCTTAGCAGAGGGATTTTAGGGTACATTTTCCAGTCCTTTCAAGTTCAACAACCAAAAATCAAACAAGCCCTCAAACTCAAATATGAGTTAACTTCTTTAAGAAGCCGACTGAGAATACAGACCAAGGAACATTTTGTATTCAACATAACCCTGTGCCCTCTGTTCAAGCTGTTTAAAAAAAAAACAAACAAAAAAAAAAATCAGGTAAAATGATCAATAGTGTTAATGCCGGAATGACATCATATAAATACCTCCCTTGAATTCAAAATGGTGGCGTTCAATCCGGCCATTAGAAATGAAGAGCACAGCTTGGTAGCCATATGCCACACTGACCCACTTCTGATTTTTTTCCCCCAATAAATTCAGAAGTATCCTGCTAATGCCACGCCAGTCTCCACTGGTGTTTAAGGATGTGTTGAGAGTGTGCTAATGGTGTATTGAGAGTGTGTTAATGGTGTGTTAAGGTCTGCAAGGTTGTGTAAGGTGTGAGGTGGGTCTTACTCTGGGTCGTCCTGGAAGTCCTGCGGTTCTGCCAGCTCATCGTACTCTGCGGCCGCATCCTTTCCTGCCAGCACCAGCTCCTTCGTAGGAACCATCACCTGCAGAGACACACACACACACACACACATGAAATTTCAGCAAACACAAATGCGTACAGAAAATACACGCATACACACACACACACACACACACACACACACACACACTTTTTAAGCTGCTCACTTAAAAAAACGATCAAGAACTCAGCCAAGCAGAAAGTGTTCAGACTCCCTGCCTCCATTATTGTATTGATGGATGAGTAAACACTGTATGAAATAAACTACAGACTCATGGGCCCAGGGCAGACTTCTGTATTAGTCTCCATAAGCCATCAACAAGCAGTGTATTGAGGGCCAGGGGAGCGAAATAAGAACTCACCCCCACCTCACACTTGACTCCACTGGGGGGGGGGGGGGGGGTGTACTCCTGGATGCTGGGGGTGTAATCAATTAACTCATTGACTACTGACCAAGAGATTGGGTGTCAATAGTTCCAAAACTCCCATAACGTGGAAGTAGCCTGGTAAAAACATTCCTGCCATTTTTTCCTATGGAGGTCCATGGGAGTGTTGCCACTCTGTTTTATCTACCGCTCTGGTAGGAGCTAGCATGGCACTGGCCCCCTCTGTCCACCACACCACACATGTACAGTAGCACAGTTACCTTGGCAGTGCTGTTGACGTCGTCGGCGTCGCCTTCCTCGCAGGCCATCAGGGTGACATGGGTCACGTGCTCCACTGGGTTGGTGAGGGTCAGCAACACCTGGCTCTCCTGGAGGGGAAGAGAAGAGGGACATGCCATCACTCTACTGGGGCACCACAGCCGTGCACCAATCATCAAGTTCAAGTTCAAGCTTATTGTCATGTACTCATAAAAAGAATTTATAAGTAATGAAATTCCTTGTGCTCAAGTGGAAGTGGAATCATATTCACAATGCTGACAATATGATATTTATAATAGAATTATGTCTCCATTATTTCAACTGTCACATCAATACTATAATACAATCCAAAACTACACCACAAGCATGCATACAAACAAAACAGAGTTCTGGCGGAAACTCACTACTTATAATACATAGTCAAATTGTAACTACAAATAAAACTGTAATTGGGGTCAAAATATCACAAGTAGACATTGTTTCAGAGGTGACATTCAAAACTAGACTACTGTACAACTACACAAATAAATAAACTAGGACTCTGGTTCAATAGCCTAACCACAACACTGTTGGAATAATAAAACGAGGAATTACAGGTTAGCCCAAAGATTCGAATCTCATTTCTCAGTGCTATTTGCGAATCCCAGATAAGAAACATTTTTAATAAGAAAAAGTTGCTTGCCTTCATATGTCGAAGGTTTGGGATGGACATTATTCTCACATCAGGGATGTAACTCCTGCAAGGCAGTGATTGAAAAATGAAATTCTGTGCCGCCGCCGGCCGCCGCCACCAATGAGGAGGATGGCCTGCAGGCTCCTCAGAGGAGATAAGGAGTAAATATTTGTGCGGAATGACGCGAGGACAATGCAATACTCACACAGCCACCAGCTGGATTTTGAACTTTATTGAAGTTGGATTAAACTCTGGTTTGCTCAGGTTGTGCTCACATTTCTGGAGGAGAGAGTGTGAGGGGGAGAGAGAGAGAGAGAGAGAGGGAGAGAAAAAAAGAGAGAGAAAGAGCGATAAGCAGGTTTCCATTTTGAGTGATATGATCTATATATACGAGGCACAAACAGTAGAGAAACCTTGCTGATACTGTCACCGGGGCGACAAAGTGAGAGGTCTAGGTGAGTGGGAACGTTCCTACTGAAAACTCAACACATACTCTAAAGTAAAGAGAACAACAGATACACAAACAACAACACCCGCATGTGCATTTTGGACGTTCCAAAAGAGAGCATAAAAAATTGCAAAAAGTACAAAGTTAAACTTATTGAAAGGATTAAGCTTGCGTCATGAAAGCAAAACGTGTGATGTGTTTGAATAGTTTTATCATCACTGTTGTGCATTATCTTTTACCATGCCATGGAACTGTGCTACCTGTACCAAGATGGCATGGTTTGTGTACGCACCACATCTGAACAGCATGTTCTCACTTTGGACAAAGGCGTCTGCCAAACAGAATAGCCATAACCATGACCATAACCATGTATGTATTTGATGGCTTTTGGCCATTACCTAGACAGGGCAGTGTAGATCAACAGGAAACGAGGGTGAGAGAGAGATGGGCTTTGTTTGAGAAGCATCCATAGGTGGGATTTGAACCTGGGTCCCCATAGGCACTTGGCCCTAACCATGATTTGGACACTGTAGTCACTTGAGCTACAGCACCCCCCTGTGGCGAGTGTCCAGAACACATCTACTCCTATGTGAGCAGAACTGTCCGTTTTCATTGGCTACCAACAGCTACCGTGCTCTCAGTGCACTTTCAGGCAACAGCTAGCGTGACTCCCTGCAGACAACTGAAAGTCTAGCAGCAGCATTGAGAATTAGTTAGGCCTCTAAGTTAGCAATTAGCATGTGCCTCACCCCCTACACACACACATCGCCTGTAAATCACTCTGTATAAATGCCTCCTGCATGTGAATAAATGGAAAGGCAATGCGCTTGTAAATGTTTAATGATGATACATGTGCCTGCATGTCTCTGTGTGTGTGTGTGTGTGTGTGTGTGTGTGTGTGAGACAGAGAGAGATGGATAGACATAGAGATAGAAAGTGTTAAATGATGATGAATGATTAAGATGATGAGGGTGAAGTTGTGTGTGAGTGTATCTGAGTGACAGATGTGTGTGTGTGTGTGTGCGTGTGTGTGTGTGTGTGTGTGTGTGTGTGTGTGTGTGGGTGGATACTGACCCTGCAGCGGAGCGAGCGTTTGATCAGGAGGTGCTTGTGTTTGGGGTGCAGCTGAGACGCCCCCGCAGGCTGGAAGTCTGGCTGAAGAAGCCTTTGCCGCAAGGTGGTCACTGTGCAGCAGACACACACACACACACACACACACAAAATTAACTCTCCTATCATGCGAAAATGGAAAAGATGATATACGGAGACCAGCACAAGCAAGCCCATCTCTAGCAAACAAAAAGCTCTGCCTGTTCCTGTTAAGATGACATACCTGTACCGCCTGCACACACACACACTCACCATTCACTGACACACACAAACCTCCTTTCCTGCGCAAACACACACACTCACCATTCACTGACACACACATACCTCCTTTCCTGCACAAACACAAACACACACACACACACACACACACACACACACACACACACACACACACACACCTCCTTTCCTGTTATGCATATTTCATTCATACAAACATCTCTCTTTCCCAATAATGCATATTGCATAGCCCCAGGACACGCCAACCCCCCTGACTGAAACAGCAGGTGACGGGGTCGAGAGGAGGGCAGAGGGTACGAGGGCAGGCCTGCGTGGATCTTGGCAGGGGGGCTCGGCGAGGGCAGTTCCTTGCGTTTGCCCCGTCACGCAAACAGCTCCCTGAACACGCATGTGATGTGACATCAGTGAAAGCCACAGACATGCAGTGGGGCTATCGGCTCACTGTGCACCTTGTGGACTAAATCAAGGACTTTTACACAAATTCAAGAACCCAACACAGTATGTTTTAAATTGGGACAAAGATCAAGGTTGATTTTTTTTTTTTATCAATGCAGCATTTGTTTTATCAATAGACAAATACTGTATGAACACCTGGGCCTTTTAAAACAGGAAAACAGCAGATAGGTTATCGTGTCAATAACTCAAGGCCTGGCTGGCAGGTGCATTTGGTTCCAGTCTTTAAGTCCCACATTCTATAACAGAACTCACACAACAGTTATTATCGATGCAAAATTGCAAGACATTTATTCCATCAAAGAATAAAGTGCAAAGTACACTTGCACATGACTGGGTAGCACTTTATTCTTTAATGGAATAAACGTTTAGCAATTTTGCATCGGCAACAACTGGTGTGCGAGTTCTCCTTTGGATTGTGGGAATTTTTATTTTCGGAAACTTTCAAGGATTTCCAGGTACTGTGGGAAACCCTGCAGATGTTTCCTCTGCCAGCTCTTATCTTACCCTCCGGCAGGCTGACGGGTCGGGTGTAGTAGTCCTCTGGTAGTGGCTCCACCTCGTCCAGGGCCTGTGCAGGCTCGATGGTGATCTCCTTCTGGTCCTCTCCTTCTTTAAGGCTGCAAGAGACAGGAGATCAGAGAATATGTTTAGAGCACTGAAGAAGGAACAAGTGTGCATCAAAAAAGGTCTACTTAAACATCAAAATCAATCAAACAAATGCTTAAAACCACTACTTGTACAATATCAAAAGTAATGTACTGTAGGTGAAATAACAGCAATAATGTGTCCACCACTAGTGAAAACACTATTGTCGAAGGCACCATAATGCTTCATACAGTATAGTATGTCATAAACTAAAACCATTAACAAAGATGGCTGCTGCCATTGGACTCTGACTGATTAGAGTAACAGAGTTTGGATTAGGAGCAGAGCATGCTTGTGAGTACTGTGTTTACCATGTCCATGTACTGTGTCCTAAGTGTCACACCATGTCCTAACAGGATCTGAGTGAGTGACTGTCAATGTTGTCTGTCTGCACTGAATCTGTTAAATATGCCCTTCTATTGCGTCATATTTTCTCATTCAAAATAGCAGAGCAAAGCGAGCAACAGAAAGAAAATAGAAACCGGGCGTCCGACAAAAGTTCTCTCAAAACGTTGCATTGCATTGCACTGCTCGCAACGCTTGCAGTCAGGACACTCAACAATGTAATTAAAATGTTATCGCTAATGCTCGCTCGCATCGCGTCTGGTTAGGACATGGTGTAAGAGGCCAGTGTGGATACTCACGACAGGCCGTAGAGGCTGGAGATGGGAGCCCCTGATCTGTGTCTTTGAAGCCTGGTTCCCAAGCCATACTTCTCCTTTAGACACATCAACACACACACACAGCTGTTAGCAAAGACACACAAACACACGCTCAAACACACATATACATACACACACAGACTCGGGAGTTGTTGTATGAGTAAGACAGTTACCTCACATTCTGGGCACATTCAATGTTTATCCTCTTTAAAAATGCTTTTTATTCTGTCAGGATATTCTAAAAAAATCTTATACCATGGTCTGAGTCAAACTCAATTTAGCATAATTGGCAGGCATGCGTTGAAGTCATTCAACCACAAGCAGTAAAAAGTATAAATTTACAACTACTTGTGCAAGATAAATTCATGTACTGGCCAAAAAGAACAAATCACCCTATGCAACCATAGCAACTTGCCGAAAGAGTAACTTTTATAGCATTCATGTGAAAAACACACATCACAACTATGACATGTTCATGAGCAATAATAGACCAATTTTGCGAATAATTTCCAGAAAGTAAATTCACACCATAATCTATCAACATGGCTCATTCAAATTGGAACACTGTCCTGAACAAGGATTACAAAAAGGTCAAAAATGTCAAGGACCACAGCGATAGCAGGGGGTCATGCCTCTGAACATGTCTACAAGGTAGCCAATATTTCCCTTCCCCTATCATCTCAACAACTGAGATATCACTGGAATCGTGCACTGGCCTACACTGGCTCGATTAATACTTGATTCTAAACCCAGTTTTCCAACCAGACTGGCACATTTCTTTAAAATACCTGAGGGTGTTGATATATTTGCCTTTGACTTAGTGTCTATTTGATTTGGTTTAACATCTGAATGTTTGTGTGGCGATCAAATCTTTGGCAAATACCACAAATATTTCAAAGCTTCACATGTTTGACTGAACTTCAACAAAACATCAAACTGTTAGCAGAATGTACAGTTAGCCAAGCAGCAAAGATGGAACAAATACATTTGTAAGCCTCTAACATGATGAAGTCACATTTTAGGACAATGACCATGGTATAAGCAAAAGAATGTTCTAATTTACTGTAACAAATACAGTCATGGCAACAAATCCATGTGTATTAAAGTGTTTTAACACATTGTACAGTATATCTATTCATATCTATTGCACACGTTCAATTACATGTTCTAAGGACTAAGACCACTCAAGAGTATATATTTTCTATATGTCATTTAAAGGCCTTAAGTGTATGATTAAGCAACATCTGGAGCCTGTCTTTGTCTCTCTAAATGTTTTCCCAGTCATTTTCCAAGATGTCTGATACTCTGCTCTACTACTCTGCGACTTGACTTTCGCCTAATGCATTGTCAACCAGTTCTACGTTCCTCAATCCACACATAAAGGGTTAGATTGTGTGCAGGCGGAACGCCTTAAGCCTTAGAGACACTCATGTGATCAGCAGTGTTACTTTGTGTCAAGTTAGATAAAGTGAGAAACTGTGGTACAGGGAAGGAAAAAGGGGCCCATAGTCACAGTGACAGAGACAGTACATTCTGTGCAGAGTAAGGATGATAGTTGTGAAAAAAAATAACCACTCACCACCACGTGAATAGTGTGTTGCTGGGATGCAAAAACCAAAAAGTCAACGTGCACAGCACAAGCAAAGAAAAATAGAGGGAGGGGGAGGGAGAAAGAGAAAGAACCAGGTGAAACCAAAGCAATCAAGCAAAAAAAAAACAACATCAGAAGGGCTGTTTGAGCGGAGCTGTGTCACGTTGAGTTCAGTTGGGTAACAGCAGCAAAACAGATGCAACAGTACTGAAGGCAGGAAGCTGCAAGGAGCGGTCAGCCCAGACTGCTGCCTGGTCAGTGCAGGGTTGGAAATTAGCCACCTGAGATCTTATTTACTGCTAGATACACACAAAAAGTATATACAAAATGTTAATTTCAGACCCAGCACCTCAAACGTAAGTGGTAGTAAGTCATTAATAATGTTAAGATTATCAGCAGTAAAACAAAGAAGCACATTTTCGGTGAGTTTGTTGTCCGGTGTGAGATTAAAACACATGCACTGCTTAGTTTTTTTTGGTTTGTCTGCAAGAAGATAGCCCAGGTGATTACAGAAAGAGAAAATAAACCAGTGCTTTAATTTCCACTCAGTAGTCATGCGTGTGAGAATATTAATAGTTAGCGGGGAAGCTGTTTCTTGACAAACAGGGCCGTGTTTACCGAGAAGGCCTGGGGCATAAACGGACGTCGCCTGGCCAGTTTCTTCCGGTCTCGCTCCAGCTTCTCTCTCTGGGCCAGCTGCTGATAGTATTCGATCAGCTTGTTGATCTGAAACAAACACACATCACCTTCACTGAACTGGCTCGCTCAGGGGTGCGTTACCTGAAAGCCGTAGTTGCTGACCTGTTAGCAACGTGGTGTGGTTGGTTGGCAATGGGAAATTGCATTGCAACCAACAAAGTTGCTAACTTAGTTAGCAACAATGGTTTTGGAAAACGCGCCCCCCTGCCAAACATCACAACTAACTAACCACACAGAGACAAAGTGTCACGTTCCAACAAACAGCAGATACATTAGTGGCCTGAGGAGTGTTCTGTACAGTGTTTGTTGTTGATGATCACGAAACACTGAATGCATCATATGATTCCCAAACACACTGGCCACACCAATATGCATGGTTCAGTCCAATATTACAACTACACAGAAACAACGTTAGGCGCTGACAGCTAATAATTATATCTGCACAAAGAATGCTCTACAACAATTGAAACCGTTAAATTAATAATAATCAAATTCAAATTAAAGTTAAATGAATAATAATAAATATAGAAATATCACACAGGCAGACATCAATGTAGTGCCAGCCTCTGTGACTACCATAAAAATAGAAACATAAGTCTAACACGGACTACTAATGCAAGGTGCAATGAGCAGCACTGTCTCTGGATTTCTGGACATGCTCACAAGTTGTGAACAATGTGGTATAACTTCTCATCTCTTGAGGGATAAAATTACATAACTGCTAGTCTCACAGTCTTTTACAGATTCAATACAGTGTTAACTGCACAGACCTCACACTGAAACCTACCCTTTGGGTATGTGGGTTCTCTGGTTCTTGCCATCCTCCACTAGCTACAAAAAGACAAAGAGAGAGAGAGAGTTTAAACACAGTGGGTAACGGAGCCAGATATACTTGATACTTGCAGCTAAGGGTATGCTTATGGTTCTTAGCAGACATTTTTAGAGGAGTTGGTTCTATACCTACCAACAGATTTGTCTGCCATGCCCACATCACGGGAAGTCCAGCGACAGAACCCACATGCCAGATAGTAGGCCTTCTTCATGGTTGTCTTAGTGGGGTCATCAGGAAGGGGTGCAGGTATGTTGGTGGCTCGAGTGGACAAAGTATGCATGCAACATGGGCAGTCAAAGCAGTTGGCACACCTATGGGGCACAGACACACTCTGTCAATAATACTGTACTCCAATGTGCCAGTCTCAAGTATTTCTTTTGAACATTCAAAGGACTAAATTACCGGTTCTTTTTTAGTTTTGCCTCTGCTGAAGGCATATTTTCCAGGCAACTAGGGCAGTAGTGTGAATCCACCTAAGAACAAATCAGACCATGATAGTTAAGCCTACATAATAATAACACAGTCATAACAAACAACCAACGTGTTGTTGTTGAAAACAGAACACCATTAGAATGGGGATTATCTTCTGACTGTTTAAGTAGTTAGTAGGGAACAAGGTTAGGAAGGCTTTGCAATATTTCTGTATCAACGTTGCCCATAATGTCAGTGTATGAACGTTGTCTATGAGTGTTTTCATTCGGGTGTGGTAGCTAGCTAGCTAGCTAGTTAGCAAGCAAGCTAGCATACCATAAACAGTGTCTTTACAATGTTTTTGTCACTTGTATTATCGTCGCAACAACAAATTGCTCGAATTCTAGGAACTAATGGTATTAGCATGACGCCAATATGATATAGACATAGGACAACCACAATAAGGCATACTAGCCAGGCAGCCTATGGTTTATTGAAGCACTAGCAGACTAGCTAGCAACTTCACAGCAAAATACATGCTGGCCATGATTGACAAGTAATGTAGCCAATAAAGAGCTTACTCTGTGACTAAATAAAGGAACAGACATAACGATCCGCCAATGGGTTCAAAGAACCGAGACTGCGGAACGGAATATGGGCGGGAGCATTATGTCAAACTACACTGACTTGCTTGATCACACCGGAAAACTAAAGAAAATTCTGAGAAACGAGAGAATTAAGTCGACTTACTTCGTGTGACACACATTCCAGGGAGCGCAATTCACTGCAATAACGGCAGAAGTACAGTTGAGATAACGGAGATCGGATCTTTTTCTCTCCGCGAACTAGGTAGAGTACCCTGTCTGGCTGCAAAAGGGACGCCATCTCTAACAGACTACTCCACGTAAAACCCTACGTCACATTTGACCAGAGGCACCTGCTCAGTAGCGGCCCCTACAGTTTAACCGTGTCCTTACAGTAGCTTGGGTACCACTTTGACACATGCCAGAATAGGCCTAAAGAAACCTCTTTTAATATTGCTATGTTGACACGATGATAATTATAACAAAACTGTATAGAGCAGGAACAAGCATTTCCTATCTGATAAGGATATCAAATATAAATTCCCTTTTTATTTCTTGCGTTAATTACAATCCCATCAAGCCCCACTAGGCTAGCAGAATTGGTCTGTGCCACTTCTGGGCCACATCCCCCTTACTGCACTTGCAGTCATGGTATTGTAAGTAAGTAGGCTACAGAAGTATGCTAATTGGAACACAGTCTATAACACTTATCTTGACTGGATGTTGGCTGAATGTTGGGCAGGTGCTCAGTCTAATGGACTTTTGCAAAATGTGTAGACTACTTGGAGCCAGTAGGCCTACTTAGATTTGGGGCATACTGTATTCAGTTGCACTGTTCAAACAGAGGCAAGTGGTTTAATCCAGTGGAATCTTGCTCACAGGGAAGGACATCACTTACATGATGGAATCATACTGTAAGTGCTAACACTGTTCTTTAATGATGCAGACTAGGCTACATACTCGATTCTTAGGCCTAGCCGACTTTGAAATGAAACTAAACAAAATGTTTGTTTTACAATGATTTCCAAAGACCTTCAATTGACCTCTTCTATTTGAAAAGTTAATAATACCCAATATGCAAGCATCTGACACCGAGATATCCTTCATAATTTTCAAGGTTTTTTGTGATTAACTTTTTATTGACAGTTTCACAACATAAACAAAACTACACTAACACCCAAACACCAGTAAAAGCAATTAAGTCAAAACATAAGTTTCACTTTTATTCAATGGGGCCTATTTGCACAACCCTATTTCCAAACAAAGGTGTGATGCTGTGCAAAATCCAAATATTTAAATAGAACGTAAACCTGTATTTAGTTGTGAAAAGAACACAAAAACATCAAATGTTTAAACAAACAAATTGCACTGTACGTCTAAATGAAACATTTATGCTCATTTGGAATTTGATACCAACAGGTCTCAAGAGAGTTCAATCAGGGTTAACAAAAGGTTGGAAAGGTTGTGTAATGCTGAAAGAAAATACAAGGAGGAACACATCACAACTAATTAGGTTAACTGGCACCAGGGTTAGGTAGAAAAACAGCATTCCAGAGGACCGGAAACTCTGTCAGAAGCAAAGATGCAGAGACATTCATTACTTTGAAAAACTGTGTGGGAAAACAATGCAGCAATACAAGAATAATGCTCCTCAATATGAAAATATATTTTATATATTAAGACTCTTTATAGATGAATGCAGTTGGCGTACAGAGAATAGTAAACTTTAAGTTTGGAAGACTACTGTGGCGCAACTGGTTACAGGAGCAGTGGGCCCAAACCATATTTGGGTCCCCTGTCTCTCTCCCTCCTGTTTGCTTCCTGTCACTCTGATTAAAGGCATAAGAATCCCTAAAAATATATATTTTTAAAAAGTTTGGAAGACCTTTCGGAAGAAAATGAGTAAAACAGAGTTCAAATGACCAACTTCGGGCAGCCGGTCGCTCTCAAAAAAAAAAACAGAGGAAAGGAAATTTAAATCAAAATAGATTCTTAGGGAATACTTTTTTTTTCAGGGTTCCAAAACTCTTGGAACACTGACTCCTATCAGTAGCCCAATGTCAGAATCAGTAGAGGTGAAGTCAACCTCCTGAAGGTGAGACTATTTTCTAAAGTCTTTCAGTTTTGGAATCAATTCCTGTGATGCTTGAAAAACATTCCAAAACTGGAAGAGGTCATCCCTTCTAATTCTGGCATCTTGCTGCTGATAGGAGTGAAGTCAACTTCCTTGAGGTGAGACGATTTTCTTAGGTCTATCAGCTTTGGAATGTTTTCATGTGTCACAGGAATTGATTCCAAAACTGAAAACTTAAGAAAAAGGTCTTACCATGAGGAGGTTTACTTCACCCCTACTGATTCTGACACTGAGTGTTAAAGGAGTCAAAACTCCAAGAGTTTTATAACCCTGGCAGATAACCTTCAGCAAGAATATATCTGACTTGATTCAAAACTTCCTTTTGTTTTCATTCTCCGCACAGC
Organism: Sardina pilchardus; assembly: GCF_963854185.1. Lineage (NCBI taxonomy): Eukaryota > Metazoa > Chordata > Actinopteri > Clupeiformes > Clupeidae > Sardina > Sardina pilchardus. Next base: position 15,054,170 of record NC_085014.1, on the reverse strand, counting down.
AGACAGTCCATTTGTTTTCTTGAGCACGCCAGCCCCAAGTTTGTGATTTAAATTCCATAAGATTGAAACTCCATAAAAAGATGGCAGCTTTGGATCATTTTTGTAGGTGTACTTCACGGACCTGCCAACCTTGAAGAATTTTTTTGAGCAGCACCTCGAGCCAAGAAAAAAAAAGGCCTTTATTCATGCAGGCCATTTATTCAAAAACAGACATCGCCATGCACACACAAGATAGATAGATAGATAGATAGATAGATAGATAGATAGATAGATAGATACTTTATTGATTCCCAAGGGGAAATTCAAGATAGGCTACATGTTGGATAGCGACAACATGTAGTCTTTGATCTCGGATATCTATCTGAATTTGATCCAATGAACGCAAACTGAATCTTTTTGCCTATCTTTAAAATGTTGACAATACTGTATGTTTAGAGCCCATCCTGATGTGGATATGTTGTCCATTTTCTTATGTGGTCTATATTCAATCATGCCTGGTCTGTTATTACTTATTTTCAATCCAGTATTATTATCAGCTATTTCTTATGTAAACTAGATTTTGCGCGCAAAGCGGTGCCAAATATAGCTGCCGCTCAGTCCTGCACATTCTCATGGTTGGTGTACACTCAATGTATACATAAATTATTTCTTTTATGGCCCCACAGAGTTCTACGAAACTTGACGTGCATTCAAGGGGTGTCATAATGACCCTACACTTATTCTGTGCAGTTTTGACCATGTCAGGTCATAGATACCTGTGAGTACAACACTTCATTACCTCCGCCAAGGAGGTTATGTTTTCATCGGAGTTTGTTTGTTTGTCTGTCTGTCTGTCTCTCTGTCTGTCTGTCTGTCTGTCTGTCTGGCATTTTGGCATTTATTATGATCAGCAGACTGTCAGAGCAAGGGAACTGAGAGCGAAACCATTCAACTTCATTGTCATTGTGCAGAGTACAAGTACAAAAACAACTAAATGCCGTTAGACAATGAAATGCAGTTCCAGAAAGGAGAAATTATAAGGGGAAGTACAGTAGTGGCACCAGCTGGTCCGGACGAACAACAACAGTTATGAGGAATGGCTTGTGCAGAAAATCCTTTAACGAGAAATGGTCAGAGTGAAACAAAAATATTTTTTGTGCAACAAGGAACATAGGAGCCCTGCCAGAGCCCTACAAAATGACCTCCCGTTGGCCACTGGTGTGAATGTCTCTGACCACACTGTCAGAAACAGACTTTGTGAGAGTGGCCTGAAGGCCTGAAGGCCTGAAGACCCGATGGCCTCTGGAGGGATCTATTCTCTCTGGCTGGCACCGAAATGCTCAACTGGCATTTGCCATACAATACAAAATTGGCAGGTTCGCCACTGGTGCCCTGTGCTTTTCACAGATGAGAGAGCAGGTTCACCCTGACCACATGACGAGATGATCTAAACTGAAACTTGATTTCAGAGAATAGCCGGGAAAACACTGATTTGCCTGGCACAATAATCTGATTGATAAATGGATTGATCAGTCATTATTTCTGAAAAAATCCACACTGCCATAATATGCAGATTTATGAATACGATTACAGTTGGTTGTAATTGGTTCAATTCTCAATGGAATAAGATGGCACACATATGAGAAAAGTATTATTGTAAGGAACCGAGCCTGCTGGTTCTGGACTGTGGACTCCAAGAATGCTGTGTGGTGTAATCGGTACAAGTAAATGTGGTGTTATGCAATGTTAACGTGTTTGTTGTTACTTCCTGTGTGTGTTGTTCATGTACATGTTCATGTAGTTGTGTGTGTGTGTGTGTGTCCACTGCTACACTACAAAGTGTCATGTGTGTCTAATCTGTGTAGAGAAGTGGTGTTGGGGAACAAGTGATGGGGGACTTACTTGAGCCAGAGAAGTTGTTAGAGTTTACTGTGAAGAGGACAACATGAAAAGACACCGGACCAATGTGTCATTTGTTACAGCATTATATACACGTATCACCCTGTATCATGAATTGGAGAATACAATAGAAAGGCAGGACCTGATTGCACCCATGCATATTTGGTGCTCGCTGATGACAACTACATGACTACAAAAAGTTATCAAAAAGGGAGTACTGTATGTTGCCTTGGGCAGGCCCACTGAGATTGGTCATAGGTCAAATGTGTCACAGAGTGAAGAGTCCACTAAGGACAGAGGGTCGAAGCTTCCAGATGCTTCTAGCATGTACTGTACATGGCGAGATTGTCAAAGCTCTTGTCGCCCTATATGGAGGTACTGTTCTAAATATGTGGGACAAAAAATAGCCCAGCATGATGCACAGGCATACTGTAATTATACACAAATTGCCTCGTACAAAAGTACAAATTGATCCACAAAAATGTGTAAAATTTTGACTCTGTATGTCTAATCAGTTTCATGCAGAGGTACAGTATAAGTATTAGTATAAGTATGTACTTATTTGATCCCACGAGGGAAATTTGGTCTCTGCACTTATCCCAATTCGTGAATTAGTGAACTCACACACAGCACGCTGATGCCACAGAGGAGAACACTGTCAAATGAACACTTGCCTCACATTTGTGCAAAATGATGTAATGGGGATAGTGAAAACCTATAGTCACTTTCCTGTGAACATGACCATGTCTGCCTACGAGCCAGTGATATCTGTAGCAGAGTTCACATTTGTGCAATATGATGTACATGTACAGTAATGGGGATAGTGAAAACCTACAGTATAGTCACTTTCCTGTGAACATGACCATGTCTGCCCATGACCATCTCTGTGATATCTGTAGCAGAGTTCACATGAGGGATCTTCAAAGATAAATATTTACCCTTTCAGTCATCAGGTAAATGTTTATTAGTCTAAAAATAGCCAATGAAAGCCTTGGTTCCTAGTGTTGTCTTTTATCTCATTCCAGCAGTTCGATTACACCCAGCAAGGCATTCTTCTTCTAAACGACAAATGGCAATTTATGCATCACATTCATTTAATCCATGTAATCTTGGGAACTGGATATGAATATTAGTTTTCAGTATTATTGCCCATGCCTATGGGGAAAACAATGTACATAAATCATGTAACATTTTGTAAAGCATACGCAAACTATCCTAAAACTGATGTAACATTTAAGCAATGTTGGGCTACCAACCAGTTCCATGTGTTCTGATTGGATGATCATGCCTAATGATAAAAGTAGGCCTTCTCCCAAATAAAAAATGTATGCACAACATCTATACAAGAATACTTGGGCCTACAAATATTGCCCTGCAGCAATATTGCTTAAAAAGTTGCCATAGCCATATCAATTGCTTTAGGGTCCTCAAACGGTGAGCAAAAATGTGTCTCTGTGTCTGCCTTACGTCTTTCTGTTGATCAGCAAATTTTATTTTTATCAGCTATAAATGGCAACAAAAATGTCTGGAGCTGAAACACCATTGAATCAAAGTCTTAGTTTAATCCTCTTATAGGCAAATTAAGGTAGGCCACTGTTCACAGAGTGACATTCGGTAGGCTGCAATGCCAGCTATCTGTCAGAAGAATGGGTGGGCAAAAGGAGATGTTAGTCCATCATCAGTCATCGAGGCTTAATCTCTTGCTGCGACAGGAAGGCCTGTTTCCTGCAGCCATACAGCGTCAGGCTCCAGACTGGCTATCCTGTTTCTCCTCTTCATCAGACATGCTGCAGCAACTTGGATCAACCAATCATCAGCTTACAATAATCCTGAAAACCATACCACTAATTCCTCGGACGGGATCCACAGCTATCACTGTAGGAATACACCTTTCGCTATAGCATCTTTCCCAATGCACTGACTCATGCATATTCTGAGAAAATGATACAAAATCTGAGTTTTCAGCATATTCACTGCTCAACTTCCTCATGTTTAGAAGTCAGTAACTCTAAAGTAATGTGAGATCTTTGTCTGCTGGGTTGGTTTGATTGGAAACATAAATCATCAGTTTCAGAGGGCATAGAAGATGCATTAGTAGCTTATTGCCATGCCTTTTCCCCTTACCTCTCTCACAACCCAGTGAGGATGGAATTCAGTTGCTATGCAACTACAATTATCTGCTGCTGTTAATGAGCTATTCATTGCGGTGCTTTATAAAGAAGCAATAAAGTAGGCTGAAGCTATACGTAACATCAGATGCTATCAAAAATATTCAGGTGAAATAACTATCTCAGAAATGTCATGCAATTTGGATTATGGCACAACGATTACAACCGACATATTTATTAGTTTATCCCAAGCTATTTACAGGAACAGTGTACAGTGCTCTCTCTTTACACATGCCTTATGATGGTTTGCATTCCTATTCCAACAAAATTGGATTTCAGGGAGATTGTGTCTTCAACTCCTGATGGGATTCTTTGTTGGCACTGACTGACTGCTCTCTGACAGCAGCACGACACATGAACTGAGATGACCATAGCAGAGGCAAACACTGCTGTGTCTGCTTCCTTTCTGATAATGGAGTGTGTTGCAGATGAGTCATGCGAAGAGGGTTGACTGAAATAGCTGGCGTCTAGTAGTGACATAGCACAGTCAAGTGAGCACCAGAGCTCCTGTCTGACCCAAGCCTGTCTTCCTTTGTGTAAATACTTCACATGATCCTGACAAATATTTGAGAGTAAACATTCAGTGGCTTGAAATGACCATAAGTCATATGTCACCTTTTCAAATCAAATTTGATATTTTGCTTACATATATAAAAAAAACATCACTCAGATTTATTTGCATTGTCGAGATGTTTATAAAGACATTCAAGGCCTGTGACACATCTGTAGCAAAATGGTCAATATTGCCAATGTCGCGTATGGTTTTATAAGCTTGATTTTGATTGGTCACTGGTAACAAGTGCGTCACCTTCTTATCATTGTTGTAGGGAGTGGATAAAATAAGAGAGGCAACAATATTTCGGCGATTCACTTGACACGTCCCTGGTGAGAGGATTCTAAAGACTCCTCTATCATGGGGAGCCGAGAGAAAAAGTGGACTGTTCCGGTGGTTCTTTTTGGACTGCTTCAGTTGAGTTTTGGAGAACCTGATTCGCAGGTACAGTACATTCATGCGTCTTTTCCAATTTAACAACAGGACAAACTATTAGGACACAGTGCAAGGGAAATATCTTAAACAAATTATAAATTAATCTGAAAATGGTGCGGATAATTTACAATGCTAAATCTAGATTCGCTTCGACTAGGCTGCCATGCGTAAACAGATGATTTGGTCAATTAAAAAATGGCATCGACTGTCAGAACACTGTCTGTCTTAATTCAGAGAAAATTGTTGAATGGGAGATAAAGTAGTATGGATTCAATAAACCTGACAATAAAATGCAGTGAGAATTAATCCAAAAAGTGTCAGTCGTACTCCTCCACTCTCTCGTCTACGTGTTGCGCGCTTCTGGCAACAACGGTGGAGTTGAGGCGAGAGCAGCACATGTGATCTCCACAGAAACGGGTTAAGTGCAAATGAAACATAGAAACGTAAATTATGTGATAGACATGTACCTTGTTGTTGGTAGAGACTTATGAGTCACTGGAAGCTAGCTTTGGCAAATATTTATCATGTAGGCGTAGACATACAGTACCACTGCAAATAACAGCCAAGATGAAGATCGATTAGATTAGTTATTTTTTCATTCGTGGTTTTAAGGACCTATTAAGAATGCCTGTCGATGGAACTATTTGTGGTAATAGGGCCTTTATGCACAACGTTAACCCTTAACCTGCATGCCATCAATGTCCATTCATGAATACAGTACTTCAACATTATGGACACATGAACTGAAAAATGTGACGCATTCCCTTTTTATAGGTCTGTCCCCCATCTTCTGGCACCATCTACGACTATGGAGCCAACACTATAAATGGGTGTGAGAACATTAATTTCAGCTCGTATGCTGGGAAGACAGTCCTCATCGTAAACGTTGCCACGTACTGAGGACTAACTTACCAGTATGTGGGTAAGTCACGAGCAAATGTTGATTCCAGACGGATGTCCCGGGTTCAGAAAGTACTGTAACAGTCCAGCCATTTGTATCTTCTGCCCTTGCACTTTAAATACAGGCGAGATCACTTAGCTGCCCTACCTGGCTGAAGACTTGTGCTTGTTGTTGTCAGGTGGTTTACTAAATGATGCTGGAACAGATCATGTGGCAGAATTTTACTTTCTGAACCAGAGAGGTCCACCCTTCAATAGAGTAGACTTTTTCAAGAAGTGGGCTACCCTACTATTGCACTGGCCATTTCATATTTTCACTACACTACACCCCACACCTAGAGGATTCGTCCTTATCAGTTGTTTCAGTGACAGCTGTCATTCTCCTCTGTTTGTCTGAAGAATTGGGAAGATATTAGTCAGGCCATATAATGCTGACGTGTTGGTTCTAACATCCCCCTGGTGTCTTTTCACAGAACTGAATGCACTGCACGAGGAGTTGAAGGGTCAAGGATTCACCATTCTTGGGTTTCCATGCCACCAGTTTGGCCTACAAGAGCCGGGCGCAAACCATGAAATTCTGCCCACTCTGAAGTGAGTACTTACATTGTTTGCTTTAATTACCAGGGAACCATTAAGTCTGCCTAAGTGACATTAAGTTGCATGCCGCGCCATGGAGCATTAGCCATATCCAATTTCTGTTGGGAAGAATGAAGAGGTAGAAAGGACTGGAGTCCATTTATTAAAAATCACGCCTTATTCAAGAAAAGCGTCATGATCAGTCCATTTCTTCCAGCTAGTGTGTACTGCCGATTGCCCTCTGCCTCTTAACTCCCATTTATTTTGGAAGGAATTTAAGGCAGACCACCATTTTACATGTACTCCAATGCCTGCTTGTCAAACTCTGAAGACCTAAGGGGATTTCACTGTCCATATTCTATGTATGTTTCCATGTATATATCTAAATCCATGATCAGGTTAAATTAACTGTACATCATATTTTGCAGGTATGCTCGCATAGGCAATGGGTTTGTTCCCAACTTCCAGTTGTTTGAAAAGGGTGATGTGAATGGTGTGAATGAACAACCCCTCTTCAAATTCCTCAAGGTGAGTAACTTCTTAGAACCAAAGATTGTAGAACAGCTCTGTTCTAGAATCTTTGCTTAGAACCATCACATCTAGGCCTTCTGTGGAATGCTATCAAACTGTTCAAACTCATTATTATTGCAGTAGTGCGGATTCATTGCAGATTGAGGTCGGCCCGAATTTATCTTGACAATAACATTTGAGTTTGGGAAATTCGGTCTGGAGTCACTCCATTGAGGCTCTATGCCTGACACGAGCGTGGGCGGGCCCTGAAATCCTATGGGTGTGCTTCATACAATGATGGACAAATGAGCAACAGTAACATAGTCATTCACGTTACATAACACCACCAAAAAGGCTTCTGCTAGGGAAGCAAGATATTTAGATTACGCTATTATAGATATCTGTGGTGCAATCACCTTAAAAGACCAGCAACCTTCGGGTCGCCCGAAAATTCAAATGGGGTCGGGTGAGATATTGGGCATCTTACAATTGACTAGTACATTGCATTAAAGAGATAAATGAAAACCCTCACGATATCCAAGTTCAGTAACTAATTGGATCCTTCATTGCAATCTAGCTATGTAAACATGGACATCCTGCATGAGATCATTATGGGTAATGACACTTGAGCAATATTCCAAACAAAGTAGCAAAACAACCAGGCGAGTTAGTCCAACAAACAAATTTGCTTGTTAGGACTTTGGGGAAAATACCGCTCTCAACTGGATGTTACAGTAGAGATGAGATGTGCGCTCTCTCACATGTTGTGAACGATTGGGGTCATCAACGTTTTGTGACATCAAAATAGGGTCACCCCTGGATTAAGGCATTTGTGGAGAAGAATGTTTTTCCTGTTTTCCCTACGGGAAATGTTTCATTGCTGATCGGTTATGTACAAAGGCATTTTTCCTCTGAATGAGTTGAAACATGCCTCATAATAAAATCCAAATTGCGTAACCAGACACAAATTCTGATAAAAACTCAAGTTCTGCTAAGCCAGGCTATATTTGCCTATATCTGATGAATATCGTCAAGGCCTGTCCAGCAACAGGATTAAGGTTTATGGTTTTAGGTTTAAGAAGGAAGGTCATTTGTAACATATTTTTTTAAAAAAAACCCATATATCTCCTCTTGTCTTTAGAACGCTTGCCCACCTGTTGGAGAGGACTTTGGGGATCCCACGAAAAGGCTGTTCTGGCAGCCTCTCAAAACAAACGACATCAAATGGAACTTTGAGAAGTTCCTTATCGGACCGGACGGAAAGCCTGTGATGCGGTGGTTCCCGAGGGTGAACGTCTCCGAAGTCCGAGCAGATATCCTGAAATACTTCCACACACGCAACTCCCAAACACGCAACTCCCAAACACGTAACTAAATATGAATATGCTCCATCTACTGTCTGACAACACAGAAATCTGACCTCCAGCAACCATTTTCAACATGTCAAATTCCATTATGGCGTATACTCCTAAACAATCTAAAAATTAATAGCGTACTATTAGACGCAGTTTATACATTGATTCTGCTAAATTTCTTCAGTTATGAGGTTAATACACAGGAAATTACTGTAAGTGATAACAACCCCCTCCCCCATAAAAAACTAAACAAAACAAAAATGTAGAAAGTGTTAGAAAGCGAGGCCCTCTGTGTCCACGTGTGTGTGTGTGTGTGTGTGTGTGTCTCCCTGGCAGCAGTAGGTCGTGGCGTCGGTGTGGAGGGTGGAAGAGGGTGCCTATTAGTGACGGTGAGGCCTGAAAGCAGAGACCCTGTGGGGCCTCACCTGAAGGACACAGGGCCAGGGTGGCTCTTCTCAGTGCATTCAAGCCACTCTGGAGCCCCTGTGGAGTCAGGCCTTCTTCCCCAGTACCCCACGGACACACAGTAACTACTGAAGCCTTCATGTATTTGTTTCAATCATTAAAAAAAATCCTTTTGTGGACAAGTGTGTTTGCTTAAATGTGTTTTTTGAGAAGTTGGAAATTGCTACAGTCTTCTGTTAATTATTTGATATTTTCTTTTGGGTAATGTTTGACAGTGGCATGAGCAAAGGTAAAAAACAAGCACAAGCGTATTGAGCGTCAACTTACTTAAATACGATATAAACACATTTAGAATATATTTATTATGCTAGTCAAATACAAAAGGGGATTCACATACGCAAGATGTGCTTTCGCCTACTGGGGGGAAAAGGTTCACTCCAAAAAGCACAAAACTACAATCCAGTCAAAATCACAGCTAAATCAGTAAAGAAAGCAGACATTTCAAAGTGCATTTCAACTGACAACCCTTCCACTTGCAAATCAGAAGGAATTTGATCAACTTTGATGATGAAGACCGTTGACTTGAAACTCAGTACGGTGCAGTCCCAAAGTAACTACCTAGACATGTCTATTTACAAGACACACGTCATACCATATTGACGGCAAGTCTAATTGAATTGCAATTCCGGAGATCACAGGAAACGCAAATCATGGTATTATGCAGGAGCGGAATTATTAAGTCACGCTGATCCTGTTTACCTTCAACGCCGTGGCATTGTGACACATGCACCGTCTGTCTATGACACGCCAGACTGCTTGGAGGTATTAACGAGGCCACGAATAGACTCTTGTTGATCAGCTGTTTGGAGGTAAGAGATCTCGTTCTTACAGGCGAGGCTTTATGACGTCAACAAAAGGCAACTTGCAAGTGGAGATGGATATACATTAGTATAAATCGCACAGCGTCTTTGTAACAGCAAGAAACTCTCAGCCGAGGAGAACAAAATCGGTACAATGTATACACCAACAAATTTACTTTTGCCTTTCCACAGGTTTTGCACAGCTTGCAGAGCAACAATTGATATTGGCCTAATGGTGAGACTACTGTAGCTACTGTTGGTTAGTGGTTAAGCTCTAGCATCAACAGAGCAGGTCCCAGGTCAAGTGTCTACAAGATCTAATACGTTAACAGAAGATGTCACATTCCTATGAGAGCAGAATCGCTCAGAGTAATGGGCTTCAAACGACTACCTATCCTTCAGCACTCCCTGTCTGTTCAAATCCCTTTATGGCTTCCAAATCAAAGGCAGAGGGGGAAATGGGGACTCCTTTCACGCAGAATGTTGGTTTCTACCTCCACGTGTACACATTGCACTTGTATGCATACACTTTACTGCAATCTTTCAACAGCTACAATATACAAGAGGGGGGAGACACTGACAGATACACAAAGAACATCATTACTTAGGACAAATGAAACAATAGTCTATGAGTAACAGATTATAAATAATAATAATAATAATTATAACTATAAATCATTGGTAATTCACATCGATATGATAAAAAAAAAAATCTCTGAATAATTATAGCACATAAAATGAAACTAACTCAGTGGATGAACATCAAAATTACAATCGGTAACAAACTGGCAACCAATCATCTAACAATAACATTCCAGCAGAACGTCACCAGTGCCACCGGATATGCCATTAAGGATAGAACCTTTCCCTTCACTCTATTCCGGACTACGACAACATACCAACTGAAAATTAACAATAGTCCTCAATTAACATTAATGTCAATTTTATGATGTACATCTCATTTATACGAAGCACTCACTCACTGGCTATGGTAATAGTTATGATGGTAAAATAATTTTGATCCTTTAAAACCATCGGTTCCTGCATAGAATTATATAATAACGTATATAATTTAAAACGATATAACTAATAGAAGTTCAATAAATCAAAACAGAAAGAAAAAAAAAAATCCAAATAATATGTCTATATACTCTTGATAGGGAAAACAGTGTCTCACAAATAGGCTTATAAAACTGAAGTATAAACAACATTACAATAGAATATCGATCCAGTAGGAACCTATAGTTCTGACAACCATACCATGCCAACAGAAATGAAACTGCATCTGCTACTAGCCGGGCACCGTCCCAGGGACAGAACGACTGTGCCATTAGTGCTTCCCGGGGTCGATGTTCTGGCGATCCCTTTTTCCGTAACCCGATGCGCTTGCATCTGATGACAAAGGAAAAGGGAACATGTCAATATGTGCATTAACTCCATTTCTGCATCTACCTGGATACATTTCTCTGTGCTACTGTACGCTAGATTTTGAGTTGACATGGCATGTTAACAAGTGAGCGAAAACCCCGCAGCAAATCCCACAACACCAGAAGATTGGAAAATAGCATCACCAGCCACAGAAGCAAGATTAAAAGATCTTACATTCAATCAATGCAGTTGAATCCAAAGCTTAATGGAGCTGAAAGTATGGTCAGACTATACAATTTGTGGCTTCTCTTCCAAAAGACTTGGTCACAGCAGGCGTCTACCACCTCCCCCTGTGCCGTCAACACACAGCATCATGGGGATGCAGCCAGCGTCTTTGGGAGGGTCCTGAATAGCAGGCCCAATTCCAGTCACACACTTCAGAACCCATTTCAGAAGTCCATTCCATTTTTTGAGAATATTTACAGGGAATTACAATTTGGGTGTTTTCCACATTTTCAATTTCCATTATATATCCTTGTAAATTATATAACCTTGTAGCTGGTCTACGTTCAGCTAGATCATAAATTGGATAATTTCAGAAAAAATGTAATATCCTTGTAAATTACATCATCTTGCATTATTAAAACATCAGAGGTACGGACACAAATGTTATTTTTGTGTACAAAACAGCATAATTGAGTTATTAAAAGTGCCACCAGTGCAATGAATCATACTGACTGATGTATTGCACACAAAGATCACACTGTGCGCGGTGCGGTGCGGTGCGGTGCGGTGCGGTGCGGCCCGCGGCGCTGGCCGCTGGCTCACCTGTGTTCTCGGGAGGAGGGCGTGCCGTGTCCGCCTGCCCTCGGTTGCCCCTGGGCGCGGGGAAGGAGGACTGCCAGGGGAAGCCCTGGAACAAGACAGAGCCAGAGCCAGCGTCAGTCAGTCAGTCAGTCAGTCAGCGGGGCAGAGCGGGCATCACGGCTGCATCTCGGCTGCTAAGTGTGTTGTTGTTGTGGGTGTTACATCTTTAAATCTCTCGTCTCGGATGAGCAAAACAAGCACTTCGTTTTTTTTGTTTTGTAGATGAAAACCGAGTAACAAGAACAAACTTATCTTTGGTAAAACCAGAGGCGATGATTTGTGTTACGTTAAATCGTTCTTATACAGTATGTGTGTGTGCCTTTGCATGTTTGTTCCTGAGTGTGTGTATGTATGCATGTGTGTGTGTGTGTGTGTGTGTGTGTGTGTGTGTGTGTGTGTGCATGTGTGTGTGTGTACGCATGCGTGTGTGTGTGTGTGTGCTTACTGGGTTGACGGGCTGGAAGTCTCGGCCGGGTGCCGTGCTGAGGTTGGGCATGCGGGGGGGGAAGTGGATGGGCCAGCCCTCCAGGCCCTGGTGACCCACCTGCACAAACGGCCCGCAGTACGGGGGGCTCATGGGCCCGTTGGGCGCCGCTGCCGCCGCCGCCGCCCCGGTGGTGGGGTCAGAGGTGCGTCGCTCTGGCTGCCCGTCCTGCAAGGTTCCGACGAGAAGTTGTGGTCAGTATAGTAAGAAGAGTCATAGTTCTGAAACGGCATCTTGCCGGTCAAGTAACCGTTTAGTTAAGTTACGTTGTGATTTAATTGTGAAAATGCAACAGTGTTTAATCAATACTGGTAGGCAAGATGGGTCAACAAACGTACATGGTAGAAAAGGGGTATGTTTGCAGTGCTTTGATACACAGAGGAAGGTGATTTTTATTATTATTAAATCAGCCACAAGATGGCGCTGTTGTACAAGGTAAGAGTTGAGGGGTACCTGCTTGTGATGCATCTGCAGCCTCTCCAGCTTACATCTTTCAGATCTCTCTCTCTGACACTCATTCTGGGCTTGGTGGAGCTTTAAAACACACACAAATACACCCACCCCACACACACACATTAACTTTTTCACACTGACACACATTAACTTTTTCACACATCAACATATCGTCATACATAAACATCTGATACTGAAACTGGCTGATCGTCACTGGTGTGACTTGGCCGCCTGAAACACGAGTCAGCCGCAGCTATTTTCAATATTTACTGTAAATACGAGTCTATTTACGGGTGGGGATTTCATGGCCATTCTCTCATAACAGATATTACGCGTGAGGAAACCGCTCAAGTGTGAGCCGCTCCTCAGTGACAAGGCGGGGGGGGGGGGGGGGGGGGGAGTGGGAGGAGGAGGGGTGGCGTGGGGATTTCTGTTCCTCTTTAAAGGAGAAAAGAAAAAAAATCCATGTACCAACCTGGTTAGTTAGATTGGTCATCTGCCCCTGGAGTCTTTCCACTTGGCGTCGCAAGTCTTCCTTCTCCTCGTTCATCCTCTCCCGGTCACTCCTCTCCTTCCTGAAGTCCTCCTCGAAGATCTTCACCTGCAATGAACAGCAAGGAACAGCGGTTACAATGACATAACATGATCATAATAATCAACAGAATAACATGACCCTCTTCAGACAAATGTAAACACGCACGCATTCCCACTGGTTACAGCCTGTCACGGCCAGGATAGCCAAGGTGGACCATGCTCATCACCACCTTAACTGCCTTTAATCTCATTAACATTTTGTGCGCTGACACTGATGTTATCAGTGGAACAAAAAACCTTAAGGGCCGTAATCACACTGTGACTGTGTCATTTCTGCTGTCAGGTCTCACTCTCAAGAAACAAAACAAGATTCAGATTTTTCTCTGTGTGGTTTCAACAAGTGAAACAAAAATGAAGAGAAACAAATCAGCAATTCAGCAAAATGTTAGTCAGAGGGAAAGATTCACCCACAGTAGATGTCCTACACTCCTTTGCCGTGACACATTTAAATTAATTTGCATCAACAGCCAAAAAAATTGTTTGCAATATAAAATGAATCGAATGATCTGACCTCAGAGATAAATGTGAGATCTATGTTTTCATCATAGTTTGTTTGTTTGTTTGTCTGTCTGTTTGTCTGTTTGTTAGCAAGATAACTCAGAAAGTAATGGATGGATTTCAATTCAATTTTCAGCGAAGGTCATAAATGACCCAAGGAAAAAACAATAACATTTTATCGGATCACCGCCGGGATTCCGGAGGCGTTTATGTTTTTCGCTTAGTGGTGTAATGGCATGGTATGGCCATGTGGTGGCGATCTAAATGGTTTACTGTAATTTCCCGACTATTAGCCACGGCTTATACATTGATTTTGCAAAATTTCTTCCGCTTTGTTTCTTTTAACTTGCAGAAAACACTGTCCTGTGGCTTCTACACAATGCGGCTTACAGTATATGCGGGAAATTACTGTAGGTTCAAAGGTCTGCGCTCTCTGAGTGCTTGTGCTTATTTTTATTTATACCTGAAGAGTTGTGCTAATTACCGTAATTTCCCGACTATTAGCCACGGCTTATACATTGATTTTGCAACATTTCTTCAGCTATGAGGCTAATACAGGGGGGCAGTTAATATGGTGCATAAAACACTGTCCTGCGGCTTATACACAATGCGGCTTATATGCGGGAAATTACTGTTATGTTTATTTCTGCTTGTTGATTGAAAAGGACGGCTGGAGATGAGGCGGGGCGTTTACCTGCTCCTTTAGCACTGCTATCTGTGTGAGCGCTTCCTGGTAGCGCAGGTTCATGGCGCCGTCGCCCAGGGTGATGCCTGGCTGCTGCGCCGTGGAGGGCGAGTGCAGGTTTAGGGCTTCTTCCAGAGCCTGCTTGCACACAGATACACACAGATACACACAGACACACACAGACACACACAGACACAGACACAGACACAGACACAGACACAGACACAGACACAGACACAGACACAGACACAGACACAGACACAGACACAGACACACACACACACACACACACACACACACACACACACACACACACACACACACAAGATATACTCCAATTTAGATTATGCAGTTGCTGAACTATTTACTACAAACTACTTAATTGTGAAAAGTATTTAAAACTGGTATAATGAACTACCCTTAAAAGGATCAAGAGACTGTCTACAGTACGTCACAACCACTGTATGCGTGTTACATTTTAACAAATGTTGTCTTAAAAGGAGTGAAGTTCATCTTTTTTTACAATGCCCATGAAACACCTTTTACTGATCAAGACATTTACAGCAGACATGACACAAAGCAGTACGTGGCTGATGTTTTTGTATGAGTGTGTACGCAAGTGGGAAAGCTATCATTAGAGCAAATAAAAATGTGTTAATGAGAATATGGATCAGTGAGTAAATGTGTGTGTGTTTGCGTATGCGTCGATGGGAAAATACAATTAAAACTAATTAACATTTACTAAGAGAATATTGCTGATGAAATGATATGATAAACAATGTCAAAGACTAACTGTATGTGTTGTATTGGATAACCAATAACTGTATTGGATCTAGGGCTGCAACGATTAATCAATTAGTTGTCGACTATTAAATTAAATCGGCAACTATTTTTATAATCGATTTACCGGTTTGTGTCATTTTTTAAAGAAAACACAAGAAATTCTTCGATTGTAGGTGTGTGTGTGCATGCGCATGTAGGTGTGTGTGTGTGTGTGTGTGTGTGTGTGTGTGTGTGTGTGTGTAGGTGTGTGTGTGTGTGTGTGTGTGTATGTAGGTGTGTGTGTGTGTAGGTGTGTGTGTGTGGTGAGTGCGCATGCATGTGTGCATGCCTACAGTGCGTGCGTGCGTGCGTGCGTGTGTGTGTGTACACTAACTCGGTTCAGGCGCTGGATCTCCTTCTCCTGGTACTCCCGCTGCTTGGTGTGTGTGTGTGTGTGTGTGTGTGTGTGTGTACACTAACTCGGTTCAGGCGCTGGATCTCCTTCTCCTGGTACTCCCGCTGCTTGTGTGTGTGTGTGTGTGTGTGTGTGTGTGTGTGTGTGTGTGTGTGTGTGTGTGTGTGTGTGTGTGTGTGTGTGTGTGTGTGTACACTAACTCGGTTCAGGCGCTGGATCTCCTTCTCCTGGTACTCCCGCTGCTTGGTGTGTGTGTGTGTGTGTGTGTGTGTGTGTGTGTGTGTGTACACTAACTCGGTTCAGGCGCTGGATCTCCTTCTCCTGGTACTCCCGCTGCTTGGTGAGCGGTAGCAGCTGGTCCTGCAGGTAGCGCACCTTCTGTTTCAGCTCACAGGTCTCCGACGTCAGACACTCCTTCTCACCCTACACACACACACACACAAAAAAACACACACACTTCAGTGGCCTGTACAGACGTGCAAACACCATCTTTAGAAAGCTATAAACAATCCAAACCAAGGAACAAGGAAGGGGTATAGACCAATTTGACTGGCCACTCAATATCAATATTTTTGAAGACCAAAACCGAATCGCGGACAGCATCTTAAAATCATTGGCCCTCATGTGCTTCTATGCGTCATACGCATGACTACATTCAAACGCTTACTGGAAACACGTGTGAATAAAGACTATGATACAAGACCTCACAGTGGTCAGCGTATGCAAATCCTGTGAACATCATAAAATCCCCAATCACTCAAAAGGGACATCAGGTTACGAGACTACGAAAGTTCGGTCTCGTAGAGGTTTTGAGGACGTTTGCCACCACAACTGCTCGAACTGATCTGGAGTCTTTTTTTTTTTTTTTCAGTACAGGTGAGACTCGTGTGGGAAAGGGGAAAAAACCGAGTCCTTCTCACGGTGGAAGTGATACGGGGAAACGCACCACGTGAGAAACAGGTAAGAAGAAGTGCACAAACCAGTATGCGAAATACAACAGTGTTACTACGAGACGCTCACAACTCCCGCGTGAGATACTACTGTAACATGGCTCTAACTTCAGAGGAGCGTTTTTTTTTTTTGTGCACACAAAAACCATACTCAATGAGTCATAAAATAATTACTTTGTTCAAGGTACAACAGCTATTCTGATAGGTCATGAGGAAGAGATAAGGGAGCAGAAGGTGTTCATGCAACACGTTCAAGGCCACAAACACCACAAAACGGCACGGCCGTACAACAGGTAAGACAGAAGCGCTTTCCTCGAAACAGTAGCCGTGCCACTTCAGTGAGCTTACGACCTGTTTGTACATTCCGTGGACATGCCTGGCACCAACAGTGGAGCTCGTGCCAGCTACTGTGCCACGCACGTACTTGTCTTCCCCAAAGGCCCGCGAGCATCGTGCCACAGCGGGCTGTCAACACCTCCCGTGATAATGAGAGGCAGATAGACAGACGGTGGCCCCGGGCTAATTCTTGCGGCCCAAACTACAGAATCGGCTTTCCTTCTAAGAACTGTTTCCGAGCCAACTACTTAACGCGAGGGCGATGGGCTCTGTTTACGGGAGTCTGGCGCGAGTGCCAGAGCACCTGATTCGCTTCTGGAGCACCCCAGGGGCACGGGGTAAATAACAGCATCAATCATTCTAAACGAGTGTAAATACCCCTCTGCTGGGGCAAGTGGCAGGCGAGGGGGGTTATCTGACCTGACCGCACAGTACCTGGGAAGGTATGGGGGGGGGGGGGGGGGGGGGTTGGTGGGGTATTTTAGGTAAGGTATGCACGCTGGGAGGGACTCACCTGCACGTTCTCGATCTTGGACTTGGCGAGCAGCAGCTTCTTGTCGTAGTCGCGCTGCCTCTGCTCCCGTTCCGTCTCCAGCTCCAGCACGGCCTTCTGGGAGTCGGCAAGCCGCTGCCGCAGGTCTGTGATCTGGGAGGAAGAAGGGCAAGGGAGACCATCAACAAACAGTCAACCAACAAAGCGCACATGGACGCATCAACTGATTGCTGACCATCAGTTGATTATTTACACACACACACAATACACACATATAAAGGAGTATACAGATCTTCATGACTACTGTATGTCAATACATAGGAATAGCAGGGGCTACAGATACTGCTACAAGAAACCTGTTTAAAAACACTTTGCTGACCAAATTGATTCATGTGTTATAGGGTCAAACCAATGACATTTTGACACATTCTGACAACAGAGTTTCAGTTTGCTCATCTTGTGCGACAGCGGCCTACAGATTAACACACAAGTATTTGACAAGAGAAACGTCACCATTCGCCGTCGCCTTTCAAAATCATTCAGTGCTATAGTGAGGACTCTTATCTATTGTACTGATCTAATGATCTGAAACTTCCTGTTGCTCTAACTCAGGGGGTTTACGATATACATTCGATTCATCTCGTCACAGTGATGTTTCATTGTTTGGCTCGGACGTGGCGTAATACAGTCACTTCGTGCCACACAGGACAAGTGAGTACGACGCTGACCTTTCTGTAGTGAATCTCAGTATCACTGTATCGAGGGTAGACCCTACTGGCTTTAGACAGTCTTCTGTCTAGGCTGACTAGGCTTATTTTTTTAATACTACCCTCGAAGAAGCAGAAAACATGTTTTCAAATGAGTCAGGCCATTGTCTGGAAACAAAGACGCATGTAAACAGGTTCAAAGGCCGGATTTTATTTTTGTTCCAGTCGGTGTGTGTGTTTGTGCGCACAGGCCGCGTGACGTCAACGCGACAACGTACGGATACACATACAGTACACAAACACACACACAACCAAAAAAAAAAAAAAACAGCTTTCAAGCCCATTCGAGACAGCAAACCACTGCCATTCTTATTGCAGTCACCACAGCAGACCTGGATCTGCGTAACTTTGGGCTCCCCCCACATTATGCCCCCCCCCCTCCACCCTATCCCCCCACCCCCCCTCGCCACGGCAGGAAGTTGGCGGGTACCAGAGAGGTGAGGGAAATTCTGTTTGAGGTGTGACAGGAGGGATGTGGCCTCTGCAATTTTTTTTTCAAAAGCTGTCAAAGCGAACAGAGATAGGACCGCGAGAGAGCGAGCGAGCGAGTAAGAGAGAGAGAAAGCGCAAGAGAGAGTATGAGCTAGAGAAACAGAAATAGTGACAGACGAAAAGCTAAATAAATGCTCAGTAAATGGTTTTACAGGGCTGTCTGAATGGGGTAACAGCAAGAGAGAGAAAGAGGGAGAAGAGAAGAGAAGAGAGAGAGAGAGAGAGAGAGAGAGAGAGAGAGAGAGAGAGAGAGAGACTGATGAAGTCACGGTCACAGCAAAAGTAAAATTTAAGTTATTTTTTTTTTTTTTTTTTTTTTTTTTAGCAGTTATCTAAAGTGACGTGGAATCGCAGCGGCGGGTTCAGGATCTGAGCCTGGGCAGACCATTGGTGCTCCAGATGCCCACCGGAGACAGAAAGAGAGGGAGGTATCCACTGGACTGGACCGGAGCCCTCTCCAGATCCTCCAGGACCGAGTTATTACTGTAGTTCCATCCATTAGCTCCACACATCAGACTTTTCTCTCACAGTAAGTGTGGAAGCAGCATAAGCAAAAAGCATGTCTCGCGTTCTTTTACCACAGACAGAATATTTGAATCCCGCACTTTACCCGACCAGTTTCCATTTTGATAATCTAATCTCATTTAGAGGAAATCCATGCAAAAATAAATACATAAAAAACGAAAGTAATGTGGACAAAGTCCAGGTGCTAAGGCACTGATACTAATCTTATTTCTTTTGTCTCCACAAATGGACTCCAATACTGGATCGCTCTTTTGACTCCAAAACAAACAAAACTCTCTCTCTCTCGCGCGCTCTTTCCCTCGTGGATATATAAAATATTACCTTCTGTTCAAACTGGGTCTTCATGGCGGTCCACTGCACATCCCATTGCTTATTCACCTCCAGAACCTGAGAACAAAGCACAGAAACCGGTTGACCATGCATGCATACTGTACCATGCATGTTTATTCTACTCTGCTGCACTGATATACAGTAGTCACCCAGAATGAGTGTGTGTGTGTGTGAGTGTGTGCGTGCAAGTGTGTGTGTGTCTGTCTGTCTGCATGTGTTTGTATGTGTGTGTGTGTCTGTGTGTGTGTCTGTGTGTGTGTGTGTGCACACATGATTATGTATATGCGTCAATGTGTATTTCTCGTCTGCTGCCCTTCCCCTAAAAAAGAGACTCTCTACGTGAGCGATGGAAGGGAGCTTACGTCTTTCCTCTGCTTCTCCAGAAGCTTGATCCTCTTCTCATACATCTCTGGGTCACAGGTCTTGGCTGGGGTTTTCTCAAGCACTTTCCCAGTCTGGATAGAGAATGGGACTTCCTCTTAGTAAACAGCATTCTGACCACCAGACCATCAGGCATTAGGAAATTGATGATACTGAATTACCACATTTATTTGGGGTTTAGTTCCCAAACAGTTTTTTTGTTATGATCATAAGCGGTAGTATTTCAACATCCTTCCACCACAGATGTACTCTTGCACAACAGCTGAACAGTAATACAAAGCAAAACTCCACTTGTCAGCAATGAATGACCAGACTGTGAAACTCATTACTATTAATTTAAAAAAAAAAAAAGGGGAAATTACACAGACATGACAAGAAGCTGGAATGGGGTGGGACTTTAACGGTTTTCCCAACACAGCTAGTGGTCAAGTTGACTCAGGAGATGAGCATGATGACAACCCTCCCTTTACGACTATCCCAAGAACACAAAGGTAAACTGGAACTGCTTTCACATAATTTGAAATGAATGTCAAATGTTTGATTAATATCAAAAACTTAACTAATAAATCACAATCCCTCATGGGTATGACTCTTAAGATCATGACTGAGCTACCAATCTGAGCCTGGATTGTAATATATCAATGTACAACGTAGGACAGTCATAACTTGCTTTGTTCCATCATAACATCACTGGAGTGCCTCTGCTGATTTGACTAACCAGATGAAGTTATGAATAAAAGTACCCCAAACACTACATGGGTATTTTGAGACTCTAGGTAGTGAAAAAAAAAAGATTTGAGAGAACATACTGTAGCACCCTAGAATCGTTCTAGAACACACAGAGTTCCGTTCTTTACCTGCTGCGTCATCATGGTCACCTCCACCTTGGCTTTAGCCGGTTCCTCTTTGGCGGGTTCCTCCTTGGGCTCGGACGCTCGGGCCTCCTGCTTGTATGTGGCCCCCGGCTCTCCACCTCCGGCGATCTGCTCCTTCAGCTTCAAGTTCTCCTGCCTGTGGAGGACACGTCCGTGTGTGTGTGTGTGTGTGTGTGTGTGTGTGTGTGTGCCAGAGCAAAAGCGAAAGTGTGAGTCAAGAGGGGCTGAGCAAGTACTGAGATTCCCGTAGAGGTCATTCGGTCAGTTTAGAACAAAAGTATGTTTGGGATTTATGGAGGCGGGGGGGGGGGGGGGGGGGGGGGGGTCCTTCCATGGAAAGACCCTGCAATACCAAAAACAAAACCATCAAAAAAGGAGATGCAATTTATTGTATCCTGTTCTTGGAAGTCTAAAACCTTGCTTGTCACAGTTTCTTTTCTTTTGTCAAATATCAGGTCACACAGGTATTTTTGCTCTCCGTGGTAAATGGTGAAAGGTCAACTTTTAGAAGGAAACAAAAAGATGTGTTGCACGGCAACCGGCTTACCGTAGTTGCTCTAAGTCCCGGTTCCTGTACTGCAGATCCTCCTCCATTTTCTTTCGGAGTTCGCTATTCTCTTGCCGGAGTTGTTCACAAAGAGTCTATATTTTCACAGACAAAATAAACGGAGAAGAACAAACAAGAACTTAAAAAAAACGTGTTGACAGAGAGTACAGTACAGTATATAGGTCTATGTGTAAATATCTGTGTGCGTGTGTTTCTGTGTGTGGGCGCACGTGTGTGTGTGTGTGTGTGTGTGTGTGTGTGTGTGTTGGGAAGGGGGCTTACCTGTAGGAGCGAGGTCCTCTGCTCGTTCTTCTGCACCTTGGAGGAGAGGTGGTGGAACTCGACGGCCATGCGTCCCAGGTGGGCGAGCAGCTGGTTGGGGTTGGACTCCTCGGCGAACACGCTGAAGGAGCTCTCCAGGCGCTGCAGCTGGCTGGCCAGCTCCATGTTCTCCTGCGGCAGGTGCGGCACTGACGCCGACGACGTGGACGCCGCCGCCGCCGCCAACGCAGACGCAGACGCGGACACGGTCGCAACGGGGGCCTGGAGAGGGAAAGACCGGGACGGCACAATCAGTGGGCGAGCCAGTCAGACTCTCCCCTCCCGGCCCTGACTCACCGAATCCACCTCTTTGTGTCACCACACCTGACTAAGGCCAGCGCTATGGGGCTTCTTGAGACAGCCGGCTATTACACAGAGAGGAATTTCAGATATTGCTAACGGACCTAGAGTCACAGTGAGTGTGTGTGTGTGTGTGTATGTGTGTGTGTGTGTGTGTGTGTGTGTGTGCGTTCAGCTATAGTTAGCCTGGCTGCCGTTCCCATGATGAGTCAACACACACACACACACACACACACACACTCACACTGTGTGTGTGAATGTGTGTGTGGTTCTATTCATGTTAATCCTGTGGATTCCCTATTGAGTCAATCTGGACAGGCACAATAGATGAAAAGTGTTGTGTCACCAACTTCAATATGAGCCGCCCTGAAAAGGAAGTCATGCAGGACACACTGTGGCCCGAAGCCATGCTAACAAGGTTCGCAATTAGCGACCATAAAAGGCTACAGATTACACAGTGTTCAGAAACAGGAGCAACAGCTGTCATCCAACACTTTGGGCAAACACGGTAGCGAAAGCTTGACCGGTCGTATCCTGCGGTTGCTCAACACGTGTCCATGGCCAACCATGAAGTAGGGAAAGCAAAACTTAAGGATGAAACGAAACCTAAGCACCTCTAGTACGCCCACTTCATACTCCTCGGTCACTCTTCATCTGAACCGATATGAACATTTTCATTTTCCATTCAAGGAGGACAGTATACTGGGAACTTATCACTATTACTTAGGATGAGAAATGTGTTACAGACAGTGTTGTTTACCAAGTGTGTGAGTACTATGTATGACTAAGGTTTTACTATGTTATATTGACATTGCCTAACGAATCAGAATTAAGCTAAACCAAGATAGTGTCTCGTGTCGAGTGGACTATGTGTGGTTGACAAGGCTACAGGATTCAGCACTGCGAGAAGAGGAAAAATAAAGTCGCTGGAAGTTCCGAAAAGTCCACACATCCCTGAAGCCATAAAACACTGGAACGCACCGCTTGACTTTCAGTGGCTGCAGCTCCGCGGTCTTCCATATTCACAACCTCAAACTCTGAAGACACTTCCTGTAACACACACACAAAATAACACATGTGAGAAATTACTGAGTTTCTTTAGAAGATACAGACCCTTGCTGCAAAACCGGAGACAAGATTAGCTGATGCACTGCTTGAGAAAAGCACAATATTGAGCAATACAGCGCTTTTTTTTTCTCTTTTTCCTATAATCAGCATGTATTCAGTACTGTTCTGATGGGATGGGGAGGAAGGCACGCATTCACTCACATTGAGGTCTGATTGGACAGCCTTCGCAGTCATGCATTCCCGCGTTTCTGTGCAATCAGCACTCGGATGAGTGTGGTGTTTGGCATGGCCTGAGGGGAATTTACACAGAGGGAGAGAGAGCGACAGACAAGAGTCGTCATCAGAAGAGCACAGCAGCGAACCACAAACCAAAACAATCCAAACGATATATCCCTCTTCAATAACTTCAAGATGCTAACAGTTTTTAAATTAGGTCATGAGGAGATGCAGACATATCAACAAAAAAATAAACTTGCCATGTAAAACTTGACAGACTCTGCTTGATCAACATACCATCACACAAATAATTTATATAAACCTTCTCCCCCAAATCTTAACCTACTGTAAGATTTTTGTTTGCAATCCCAAGCGCTTTCACATCTACAGTATTCTAGGCAAGGACTTGACCTGAAACCTCATATCATTAAATATTTTCTTAAGGAGGCATGTCTGGTGTGCCGACTTTAATGTTATCGCCATGACCTTTCCCTTTAGTCCAACACCCAAAACTTAGGCTACTTGCCCTGGATTACCGTGCCTTTTGTACACTTTTCGCAATCTCAAGAGCATGCCTTGCAATCTCAACAGTATCTACCGTACTTTCACAAGTATTAGCTGGAGTCTATTAATTGATTTTGCAAAATTTCCTCAGCTATGAGATTAATACATGGGAACAGTTAATATGGTATCAATATGGTTTTGTTTGTTTAACTTGCATAAAACATTTGTCCTGAGGGTTATACTCACTATTATACTTGAATTTCCCCTTGGGGATCAATAAAGTATCTATCTATCTGTATCTATCTATCTATCTATCTATCTATCTACGCGGCTAATACAAAAGAAATTACTGTATGCACAGGTCAAGAAACACATCAGAAGCTCTTGGCCCACGGCTCTCACCCTGAGTCTCTGTCTGGACGGGGGTCCCCATGCAGAGGCTGGATGCGAAGCTGGGGGTGGAGGACTTGAGAGCCTCGTTGTCCCGCACCAGCTCCTCCACCCGCTTCCTCAGCTTGGACGCCTCCATCTGGGACTCCTCCAGCAGGTCTCCTGAGGGACAGACCGCAGAGGGAGCGAGGAAGGGAGGAGTAGAGAGGGAGAGAGAGAGAGAGAGAGAGATGAGGGAAGGAGCAATAGAGAGAAAGAGAGAGAGAGGGAGGCATACAGATGTGAGGAATGGAGGGATGGAGAGAGAGAGAGATGAGGGAAGGAGGGGTAAAGAGAGAAAGAGAGAGAAGGAGGCATACAGATGTGAGGAATGGAGAGAGAGAGAGAGAGAGGGAGGGAAACATAGGCATAGGAGGAATAAGAGACAGAGATGCAAGTACCGTTACAAAACACAGTGTGCATCTGGCACGCAGCTCTTCACCGCCCATACAATCTATCAAACAAACTCTCTGTACTCAGATCACACGGCACCACAAGAGGAACTGGTCAGGGCACATTTTTTCTTTTTTAAATATGATGGGGGCACGTCCTAAAAAGGTCACATTAGGTCACAAAAGGTCCAAAATTAGATGCCAAGTCTTTGAACTCCCATTTTTCGGTTTCAAATAGTACCTTTTTAAAAATAGATACCGAATAATCAAAACAGAGAACTATTAGGCTACCTCTCTCTACACCGCCCCTCATTTAGCTGTACCACTATTCACAGTCATGAGCCTATCATACTGTCATACCTATTACTGTACAATCATACACTTTTATCCCAAGAGTGCTACAGTACTGGGAAGTCATAAAAAAAAATCACTTAACATGATTGAGATCCCCTCACCTTATTTCATCACTTCTCTTCTTGGAATACTTCCATGACTAATCTCAAGGCTTTACCAAACCCAAATGACAAGTGTGCAACAACATGACCTCACTGCCTGACAAAATGAGATGATCATGACACAAGTTCACATGTGAAAAGGGAAGCCAAACGCTATGTAACCTCTCATTACCGACATGAAACCAACAAAACATCCTCCACAGTAATACCAGTCCACCATAATGCTGATCGCTATAATCCATGACATACAGTCAGTTCTAGAATGAAATGACCCAACCCCCTGCCCCCCGAACCCCCACACTCCCCCCGCCCCGTGTGTCATTCCACACGTAGGCTATTCTACCTAGAAACCAAATCTCCATGGCACAGCATCTCATCTCTTTCCACCTGTCAAGCCTCAGACAAACACACCAAAATAGACTTGACACATCAATTCAGATTCAGATTCAGATTCAGAAAGTTGTATCTGTCCCAACACTGGGCAATTCAGTTTCACAGTACTTGGTCTCAATAAATAAATAGAATAAATAAAGGGTAAAAGGACTAAAATATCATAAATAAAGAAGCACTTAGGGGCCAGACGTGTAGACGAATGCCTTGGGCTTTGGCTCACCGAGACTCTTGAGGCCCTTCATGCGCTCCCGTAGTACGCTGTTCTCCTCCAGCAGCTGCCTGTAGCTGCCGCCGGCACTGGCGCTGCTGGACTCTTCGCGGACTTGGCACTCGCTCCCACCGGGGTCGTAAATTCGGTACGGGCCCTTTCCCTCCATCATCGCCTTCTCAGCACTGAGCAAGCATCACTCCTGGACCACAGAGGGGGTTGAGAGAAAGGGAGAGAGGGAGACAGAGAGACAGAATGAGAGAGAGAGAGAGAGAGAGAGAGAGAGAGAGAGAGGGACAGAGAGAGACAGAAACAGTTGGAATGCAGCTCAACATTCACATGTGTTTTCATTTTTTTGTTTTTCCATATTTAAAGATCTGACAAATGACATTGTTCGCCAGGCCTGCTACGACCTCCTCTGGGTACCGATTACATCTTTGGCTGTGTACTTCACATATGCGTTGACCTTTTGCAATTCAAAAGTCTGACATTTGAATGAGTCCCTTGCAGAGCATTTTTGAGTTGCTATTTTAAACCAGGTGATTTGAATGGACATGCCAGCTATAGTAAAATCAGGAACAGTAGCAGAGGGACCTCTTAGAATAGCGGGGGATTCCACCCACATAAAGATATTGTTGAAGCACTTCGGCTATATTCATCAATGGTTACTGTGTTTCTTGTTATCGCAGTGTCTTACTGGTAAGGAAGTCCATTATGAACATCCCTGTTCCTGCTAAGCAACACGGTCAGCTACTGTACAAATGTCAATCAAAACAACAACACAAACGGAATGACATTGACTCTACTGGCTTCTGTTTAGTCTTTGCCAAGAGTAGGCCTACAAGATGACCAACAGAAAGGTTTTGTCCACTGTCTTGCTGCCCTCCATGCACAGTTTGAAACTGCCAAGCACAACCTCAACTGCCACGAATTAGCTGAAAACATGAATAGATGCTACATTGTCACGACACATACAGCAAGGCCACCAACACAGCAGAGGTAACGTTAGAGCAGTGACTAGCGACAACATAAGATTTACATGCCAACTTAGCCATGACAACGTCGTGGTTTCTTTTTCATTTTCTCGGCCGACTGACATAAGTTTTCCGAGGAACAATCGAATGTCAAACCGATAGCTAGCAAGCTTGGTTAATGTCACCATCGATAGCTAACCAGTGCAACAGCAAGCTATCGATCCATGGCTAATAATCTAACATTAAAGTTAAACGTTACCAATAATTGTCAGGAGATAAATCTGTGTAATCTGGTGACTAATCGTTAGCAACCACTTCCAAGTGACTAGACAATACAAGCTAGCTCGCCATCATAGCAATCTTTGATAGATATGCTAGCTATGCAAAATGTACACAACAAACACGAACCATCTGGTGTGTTGGCAAGCTGCTTTTCAGCCAGGTATGGTTGGACACTAGGTCGCAACATTAACGTGAACGTTATTTTTCATGTAACATTAAAGCTGACAAGACACATCAAGCTAGACATCGTAGAATTACCCCTAATCATGATCCTTGGGTTTGACACATGAAGCTGTAGTTCTAACTGTTAGCTGAATTTAGCGAAGTTAGCTATTGCCAAATTGCTAACGATATTTTCTTGAACAGGTTACCCAGGCATTAACGTTAATGTTAAATAACGTTACCTTGGTCAGCTGTTGACTACACGCTTACTTCCTACGACAAAGCAAGTCATACAATATAAGCCATCCTTGTGTCAACATAAAGAAACAACTGCCTCTAGTCTAAAACAAATAGACATAGGCTACAATTCAAACGAGACGGGACAAGCTACCTTTCAGACGGAGAAGTATCTTCGTTTGTCCAAAAAAATTGCGGAAGTCCATGTCGTAACCAGGGAAATTCCACCTTGATGTAAACAGCCATGGTTGACAGCCCAATGAACCAATGACGAGCTTAATGCTGTTTGCTTATTTTAATATTTAAAGACATAGTTCAAAATTACCAGATCTTTTTGAGTGACAAGTGTCAAAGTGTCAAAACAGAGTTGTTAGAATTGAAATGTTTTTTAGAGTGGTAAAGTCTGTTGTTCAATTGAATTGGGCTATTTATGATAAATGTTCTAAGCAAATGATAAGTATGCTATAGGCACTCTGTTTTCATCCTTCTTGGTTTTTTTTAAAAGTTATTTCCCAGCCAAGATATAAATTAGTGATCCTTGTCCCTCCATCTAGACATGCACTTACATGTAGCCTACTTGAGTCTGGTAGATTAATTGTCTGTGCATGTTACCAAAAAATGAATTAATCTGACTCATTTCCTAAAATGTTTCAGTGATGACATGCTGGAGACCATGCCAATAGGCTCAACAAATCATGTTAAATGCTGTTGAACATCTTAAACTGTTTAATACAGCCTACAGCCTACAGCCTAAGAAAGTAGCAGTTTGACTACTGTCATAACCTCCACGTTAGGCCTACTTTCATGATATGAATTAGTTGTATGCCTAAGTAGCCTATATTTTGTGTGATAAACCTTTAACAAATAGGCTATAGGCTATTTGGCCTGCAGACAAAAACTAAATCACATATTGTATTTATTGTTTATTTATTTATTCAGCTTTCAGAATTAGGCCAACAGTGAGTGTCAAAAGTGCACGGACTGCTGTTCAGACTCCTAGAAAGATTTCATGCTCTTATAACACAGCATTTATAGCTGTGTAGCCTATTACAATGAAAGACCCAATTCTTTCCTATGAGTCCTTCTCGGTTGTTCTGAACTATTACCTTGAATGTCGCACCTAAGGAATCTAGGGATTGAAAACGGAGCGCAGCTCAACCCTGTAGGCTATATTTTATTTGAATAATGACCCATGACCAAAATTTTTGGACAATCAATCTTTTTGTTAAAAAAAATCTATGATAAAACAAATTTAACAATCAATATGAACTACAGCCTATACAGTAGTAGTTAAATTAGAATATCAAGGCAACACCCCATACCAACTAAAATTTAGAATTGGACTATAATTTATAATATTACCAAGGCAATACTGTCATACAGTATGTGAGTATTCACATCTATATGTTCTGATATGTCAGTACATTACTGCTCGCTTAGGCCTACACATCGTTTTCAAGTCTCCAATATTGCCACTGTTCTAACTAAACGCCATACTGGTTCACAGTGCCTTACAAGATAACAGAGGCAAACAAAGTAAGTCAAAACTCAATAGATTATTAGGCTATGGAAGAAAACATACATTCACCCCTTTTATAAACAGGAAACCTCTGAGATTACTGCACGCAATGTTGTGCAGTCTGTCACAAAAATGAAAGAAGCTTTAAAACTTAAGAAACAATGACAATTTGCAGCAACAACAAAATAAATCAGATGATTATACTGTAAAATCACTCACATCTTTTTTTTGTATGAGAATGCAAAACAAACAAACACTCACCTACACACTTTAGCTTGTGTCCGAGAGGCGTTTTTTAAGGAAACTGGTGGCTGGGGGGGAAGCGAATTCACTGTGTTTAGACAGCCGGGGATTTCCCACTTAGTGAAAGGCCCTGATATTTTCAGCTCAAAAGGGGGGACCTGGTGTCTGTCCAAGAAGTTGATTCGCTCTAGTTAAACGGTAACAGAAAACAGCAACAGTTTGTACAATTATGTTGCTTATCCCCTGCAATAACAAATAATACTATTTGAATAGTATTACTGACTTCAACGGTAGAGCATAAATATTCTGGTGTTTATAAGTGCAGAGATGCACATCTTCTGGATGGGTGGGTTAACCAGTCCATCTTCCCCATGCATAAAACACTTTCTTATTGCTTAATTGCAGCATTAAAAAGTGTGGAACAACCATGGTCGGGCAACGTGTCAAATTGAATAAAAGCAGTATGACGATGCTGCTTCCCTTCAGGGAAAACCTGTGCAGTACATTAAACACCTGCATCCCCTATGGTTCCCCAGCCTGAGGCAATATGTGGGACACAGTGTTTTCTTTTGACAACACATTCTATTTTGATTTGCTTGGGTTAACTACAGAACTACAGATTATTTAATGAGCTTGCATGACTTTACAGTAAGTACTTTCCTCTGAAACTGAAACCAATAAATAGACTAAAGCAAAAGATTCTTAGTAACTGTGATTCTGTACAGTTAGAATAAATATATTTGTTATAGTCAAAATCGTGTAAAGATTCTGGTGATTCAATGATTCTATTCAATTTGAAATGCAATCATTATATGATCACTGCAAAAAAAAAAAAAAAAAAAAACAGAACACATGTCTGCATAAGACTATGATTATTGATTATCAACCGATACTTTTATTTAAACTACTGTGGTGCCAAGTACTGTGCTACTCTGATCTGCACTGTGACTGCAAATCTCATGCACACATTACTGATGTTGCGACGCAGTTTGGCCTACTGCAGGGGATTTCCTAGCCTCACTGTTTTTTTTTTCTTTTTTTCTTCTTTCCTCTTTTAACTCAAAGATGGCCTGACAACAGCTGCTCTTACACACGCACATGCAGCCAAATAAGAACGAGCAATGGCATGGCGAGCTCTGTGTCTTTGTCAGCGGCTATTCTGTCAAGAACAGACACAGTTTGAGTGCCATCATTCCTAATGCCACCATAGAGGTTCAGGAATAGTTTTTTTTTTGCTTGTTTTTTTTTTGGAGAGTAGGGGTGAGGGGGCTAGTAAGGAATAAACATCAATATTCCCATGAAGTGGCGTGTGTGTGTATGTGTGTGTGTGTGTGTGTGTGCGTGTGTTTGGGGGCAGGAAAGGCACATGAATGAGGGACAAAAGACAGACTGTGAATGTCCATCTTCATGAAATCAACAAAAACATCCTCAGTTATCGGAAACTCAGAAGTTTGCCATCGCCATGTGACTGTGGTGTGGTTGCTTGTGGAGACAGGATTGTACATACCCTTCAATCGTAAACTCATTGGTCTGTTTACGATCAGAGAACAGATCCAACCAGCTTAACAACCTGCCCGCTGGCCGCACAATTGAGAATAACGATCCATGAAATACATAAAGGCATTAAAATACCTTTGCAGCTCATGCAGAGAGTTTCAATTGTACCCTTGTAAAAAACAGTTGACTTGGTGTTCAGCTGTTTCAGAATGAAAGAAAGTCGTAAATTACAATGGGGAATTTCCACAGGCCTCTTCATTTCCTCTGCCGATGTCTAATGAGCTAATCATTAAAGGGGGCAATGCCATTCTTCATGCCGATTGGCATCTAGGATAGCGGTGAACGGCAGACTGAGCTTTCTTTCCTTCTTTCTCTCTCTCATCTCTCTCTCTCTCTCTGTAAAGTACAAAAAGTATTATTTGAGTTGTTTCCACTTGAACAGCAAAATGTTTCTGGAAAACGTAATCATGTCAATGAGTAGGTAGTAAAGCTGCCTGGCAAATCCTGGGACAAATCAAGTAGTGATACACTGACCATGCTTGCTTCTCAAAACAAAAGAAAGGAAACTACAGCAGAGGGACGATAACTTCTTGAAATGACACAAAGGAAAGGACATTGACAGGTTTTCCTTTTATTTCAGGATAGCACTTTTATTTGATGGCTACAGTTGGCTAACAACATCAACAGCTACAAGAGCAGCTGTCCTGACACTAGCGGAGCATCTTCTAGCTCTCCTATACTGTAATGCCATGAGCTCCAAGTTCACATGTATTCATTAAAAAAGAAATAAAATAAAACAATTCCGTGTCCCTTTCCAACACAGGGACGGTCAGACACAGTGAGTAGACAGAGTATCGCTGGGAAAAGTGCAAAGGGTGAAAGGTGAAAGGTCACAAGCTTTGGCATAGAGTGGCAGAAGCACTGGTGGTGGGGGGAGGAAGAGGAGGAGGAGGAGGGGGGGGGGGGGTCACATAGTGGGCATTCCGTTTCCTCCGCTCCAGAGCACTGGATGGTGCTCAATTCACAGGAAGCTTGTGGGGATCGTCTGCGTCTGTGGCTGGTCGTTGCTGGGGTATAGCTCACTTCAAGAGCATTAGTCTTCCCCACCACAGAGCATCAGAAGGGTTTTGCGGTAGTCCCCAGAAGTATCACCCTGAGAGAGAAAAGAGGAAGTGGGACCATTTTAGAATCCAATACAGGCACTTATAAATAAACGAGATTGATGCAATGACCGAGATTATTGCGCGCTGACACATGGCAATTGTGACGAAGGTCGATGAATGAATCGAACAAAAAGTGGAGCACCAGACGGCAGAGGATGAGCTGGCTGTGACCTCATGGGGCTCTTTGGCCTTTGATTGCGCAATTCTGTGACTGTTTTTGGGGGCTAACGCGCGGACCACATTTTCATTCATAAGAAACTCGGTGTAGCAATGTGACCTTTAGGCGCAACAAACCACACTAACGCACAAACGCCAAGAGTGGCGGGTAGTCAAGGAAACAAGAGGACACAACACCCAACACACGCACAATATTGTGGTGATTATGAGAAGGTCAGAAATCATAACATCTAAGATGTCATACAGTAACTCACTGCCTTATCAACAGAGTTCACCAGTAAGATGAAGTGGTTGATTTGTTAGTGCTAGTAGAGGAAGTACTTTTATTCGAGGTGCTGGGAGAATAATTTCAGGCTTTCATGACGTCAATTGATAGTCATTCTAGAGAGTGATATTAGAAAAACGACCCAAATAAAATATCATTTTGAAAAAATGCTAATGTTCAATATCTATTAGCGTCACAAAATTACCGGTAACATGACAAAACCTGTAATAAACACACACTAGCACTGTAACATGAAGGCTATAGTATTTAGTATGTGTAAAACATGCATGTTGGTGCAAATTATATGAAGAAAAAGAAAAACTTATGCTCAGGATTAGTTATCTTCAAACAAACGGCACTGCGAAGTCTATAGGTTATTGAACACTTCCTGTCCTATACACCAGGGTCTGATCATACGCAGGCTAACAGAGGAAGTCATGCATGCTGGGGAAATTCCTAAACAGCTGTGCTGAATGCACCACACACACACAGGAGCGTGTAGCTCGAGCTCTTCCTCTCCAAACGAAGCAAAAGAGGATGTGCAAAGTCGACCATCAAGGGCAATATCTGGTGCACTATATACACACACAACAGTGCATGTCACATCACGGCGCGATAGATAGCATATCACCATCATCACCGGCGGCGACAAGAGGAGACAAGAAGACCTTGACTTACGACGAGCGATTCTACCTGGATGAATTCGTGGAGGGAGGCGTCGTGCGTCTCTTTGAATTCTTTGCGGATGTTGAAGAGGTCGGTCTCGGACCTGGACACCATGATGCGAATGAGTGCCCTGTCGTCAGTACCCAGCCCCTGAGGGGAGAAGGAAAAGCACACGAGACACTGTAGTGTAGCTCAAAACATGACACAAAGTCAATAAACAACACAAGACAGGCAGAATGCCTTTACCTTCATGGCTTTATACAAACGATCTGCCAAGTAGGAGGGCTGGTTCTTCACACTCCTCACTGAAACAACAAGCAAAGAGGGTCACTACCTACAGACAGACAGTCCTTTCATGTGAAACATTCTCTGCGACTGATTCCTTTTAGCCATTAAGTAAAATATGGAAAGCTTACCAATGGCATACATGACCTGCTTGACATCTCCCGACATATGCTTCTTGATGATCTGCTCAATGTCTTTGTTGGAGCATACAACAAACTCCTGGAACACTGTAGAGCACGCAACAGAGGAGATCAGTCGTTAAAGCCGCTCTCACCATGTGCACTCATGCCATAACAACTCAGTATTCAGTGTTTCATACCACATGGTGGATGTGTGCGTGCGTGTGTGCGGCTGACTTACCTCTCTTCAGGTGACGGAAGCTCCTGGTGCACAGAATGCTCATGAACTTCACGACCATGTCATCAGACTCGTCATTACAGGCATCAGCCAGCGCCTGGCAACGACAAATGTCAAACCATTTGCACCCTCGTACAGAAAAACACCCAAACATTCCTATGATATTGCTATGACTTTAGTGGAACAAAAGGATAAACTTGAATCTCGCTTCACAGTTCACACTCACCTGTGCATCTTCATGCACTCTGTCCATATCCACACACCCGTCCTCTCGTGCTCCCTGTGAAAATAAAATAGCGTAGAGTTTACCAAATAGAGGCCCACAAACTGACATCTCACAGGCTCAAACGAGGAAACAGTCCACCGAAAAGGTGAGTGGAAGAACCATTTATGTACAAAGCATCTACTAACGTTAGCGGTTACAATCAGTCTATCTTCAAGTAAAATAAAAGTGTATAATATATTGTTCACAGCCCAAATATTAAAATAATGTTTATTATTCAAAATTTGATATCAAAACTTGTATGGTTCTTTGTCTCAAGGCCTTATTTGTCACCTTGCTCTGTGTAATGTCGCTTTTATCTGATGTACTGTAAATACAGGGAAGGTATGTGTATCTGGCCCATACTGTACCTGAACTAAGGATACAAGGATCCTGCAGAAGTGGCCGGAGGTATCGGATGAGATGGCGTCTTCTAGGCTCTTCTTATAGGCTGAAAGGTATCAACTGGATCGTCAGTACTGGACCAGGGAGTATTTTCACTGTGATATGTCATCATTATCAAACAACACTGATACAGAATGTTATATGATTTAATAATGGTGTCTCAAATGAAAAAAAATCTGCCACAAAGGCCTTTCATTTGAATTCCCCCCAGAGGGCAAAGAGTGTAGTGATAGACATTCTTTGATTATGAGATCACTGTAAACAGAAATCTGCTGTAGCTTTTACATTTCGTTTGACTTTAAAAGAGAGATTTCTACCCAAATATCCAAATGAGTTCATATGATCAATATCGGGGCTTAAAACATTGAAGGACAGAACCAAAACAACTGGTTAAACCATCATGGCTCCCATTCCTTCATTTGTGACGCGCTTCTGCGTCTCTCTGTCCCTCACCATCTTGGTAGGCGGCACACATGTCTTGGATCTGCTCGTTGGTTCGCGTCACCAGGATCTCAATCAGAGCATGCTCATCAGTCCCTGCACCCTGTGGACAGAGCGGAGAGGAGACATTTACGTAAACAAAGCAGGACATTGGACGTCGATATGTATGCTGACAGCAAAACACTGTATATCAATTGTTTTGCTTTTTTATAGTTGAAATATTAGAACCCGAAGACTTGATTAGGAAAAATGTCATAATAACAGATTCAGTTTGTTTCTTTGTATGAAGCATCATGTCATACTGTATGATGATAACGTCAACGTGTGTGTGTGTGTGTGTCTGTGTGTGTGTGTGTGTGTGTGTGTGTGTGTGTGTGTGTGTGTGTGTGTGCGTGTGTGTGTATGTGTGTGTGTGTGTGTTTTAATGTGGTTTTCTACAATACTTTGTGGCTG
Organism: Sardina pilchardus; assembly: GCF_963854185.1. Classification (NCBI taxonomy): domain Eukaryota; kingdom Metazoa; phylum Chordata; class Actinopteri; order Clupeiformes; family Clupeidae; genus Sardina; species Sardina pilchardus. The sequence continues at coordinate 15,019,034 of NC_085014.1, read as the reverse complement.
ATGAGGTTGTCCTGTGTTTTCCTAGAAGGCCAACTAACACTTGACCTCAAAGCCAAGACGCTATGACTAGTATTATCTCCATTCATCCTGCTGAGCTTCTCATGAATTTCACAGCACCAACACCTGTACATATGAATGGCCATGCATGACATGTGCTGTTTTCTTAAGAATGGAGGGAGGGGGGGGGGGGTGATGAGTCAGTTCAAGAGATGCTAGATACAACATATGCAATCCCCCCCCTCTCTCTCTCTCTTCATCTCTCTCCCTTACCCTCTCACACACACACACACACACACACACTCATCGGCCTACCTCCATGGCTTTCTTCATCATTTTAGCGTCGAACTCAGGTGGAGTCATCACCAGACCCATGACAAGCCTACATAGGTTCTTCGAAAGCTCAGATTTGAGATCAGCCATAAGATCCTGAGAGCCAAGCACACATAGAGGCTTAGTCACGTACACCACACAATCTGGAAAGAGCTTTTGGTATTTGCATGAAACATTACAATCATTCATTTTAACAGCCTCCAGAAATAAACAGGATCTGCTCACGCTGAGAGCATTTCCTTAACATGCTTTTCTCAGTGGTTAGAAAAGATGACATCTCTTCCCTTCTGTATGTAGTGTAGAATGGAGGTGTCTTGATATTGCCAATGATAACAGGAGTGTCACACATTTTCAACAAACAACTTTCCCAAGAGTTGTCAAAGACCTGACATTTTCATGACATTTTCCAATGTATATGTGCAGTATAGGTACACAAAGCTATGTACTTACAGATTGGGACTAATTATCAAATTGAAATTAAACATACTTTTTGTTTTGTTTTCTACGTCCTTTCAATTGGAAACTGTACCACACCAAACAATTGTCTAATGAAACTTTACACCTAAAAGCATACAAAGACATAATTGATATCCTAGTACTTTCCAGGATTCCGATAACCATCGGTAACTCTGTGATAATAATATCTGGTTTCTCTTATAAGTCCGCTGCCAACATTAAAATGGAACACACACACACAGCAAACTTAGCATGTGCTGACTGTGCTGAGCATCTTACCCGTCCCAAGAGAGACTTAAAGGCCTGTCTGATCTCCTGCCTCTGTTCATTGCTCCTCTGGGCCAAGATGTCGATGATGGTGTCTTCGTCTGTGCCTGATGGGTCCAGGGGAAACACAGGTGTTTGGATCACACAGTATCAAGGCCTGATGCCACAAAATCACCGTCAGACTATCCCGTAATTTCCCGACTATTAGCCGCGGCTTATACATTGATTTTGCAAAATTTCTTCAGCTATGAGGTTAACACAGGGAGAGCAGCTAATATGGTGTTAATATGGTTTTGTTTCTTTTAACTGGCATAAAACACTGTCCTGTGGCTTATACACAATGCAGCTAGTATGCGGGAAATTACTGTAAGCTGATGGGCTCATAAAATGGCTACCTACTGTCACGGATGTGACTTGTGGGAGTTTACTTCCATAGTTGGAAACACAATGTGAAATTGGCCTGTTATTGTCTGATCCTACGCATATGTCTCTTCCTGGTGATGAACTTCCTGTCCTTCTCTACTCTCCTGGCCAAATAAAGGCATTTCATTACACTCCCACAGGCTACATTTTCGTTATTATCATGTTGCTTACCAAAGCCTTTCATGGCTTTCCTGAGAACCTGTGCATCACTGGCTGGGTCGAAATCGGGGGCAGGGCGGACAGTTCCTCTGGGCTGGGGACAAGAGAGGATAAGGGTAAAAAAACAAAGCATGAAGCAAAGCTACACCACTGGATCTTTCAACAACCTGAGGTACAAGGTCTAGTTGCTAGCATAAGTGGCTAGCATGCAGTAGCCTGAAAAGTTGTAAGTTCAATTCCTGGCTTCCACTGTTGTGCCTTAGAGCAAAGGACTCAACCCGGAGTTGCTCTGGGCACAGTGGCCCCTTGTAACATAATTGACACATAAGTCGCTTTGAATAAAAGCGTCTGCTAAATGAATAAATGTTGTTATACAGTAGTGGGCAGCACAGGCAACCCCAGGCTTAGGCTCTCCAAATAACAGGGAATTACTGCACCTTTTACCCAGGTTTTCCTTGAGCAGTGGCTTAAGCAACGTATGATCAGTGGACCTGACCGCAAGTTCGTCTTGTCTGGACGGCAAGACGATTACTGTGTTGGCCACAAAAGACACGTTGAGTCCTGGGTTGGCTCTATAATGCGTCAGGTGGAATATACTGTAGGGCCCTAAATGCCCACTGAGCCTTGTCAAATGTACTTTGTATGAGGATACTGTAATATGTCCCATCTAATGTTGTGAATTGTTATCTCATGTATTGTGTGTTTAAATGAAGGAACCCCTCACAAGCAGCCACATGTACAGTATCTGCATACGTGGAAACACACACACACACACACACACACACATCCAAAAACTTCACTTCAGTAATCCAATTTCCGAAAACCGAGTTCAAAAGGGCATGAGTATTAACTTAACCGAAGAGAACAGACAGTTGCACAATGAGCCGCTTTGTACACGTGTGAATAGAGACATCTGTCTCTTCACATATGTGGGTGCATGTATGTTCCGTCACAAGTTTCACTGTTTCACCATTTCAAAGTTTCTCACACCAGATTTCTAACAAAGGAACCCCGATGTAGAGTGGGTGGCTTCGCACATAATCACCAGCTATTATCAAAGCCCAAAGCAGCAGCATCTGAGACGAGACCTTGAAAAGCTAACTGAGTTAGACAGATACGCGTCCCGCCAAAACAAGCTGTCTGTTCCCGAACAGCGGGCCTTTTGAGGTCAGGGACCAGGTGACAGATTGCAGGGGAAATGGGCCCTGCAGCCATCTTTTATGAATATAACACTGTATAAACAGACAGCACAAAGCTACTTTAAAGATAATCCAAAATAATCTGGAATATTTCATCCATCACCAGTTTATGATTTAACTTTGCGTACATTAAAGTCAACAACACAGTGGTGGGTGGAGGAGGACAAAGCAGAGTAGCAAGAGGAGGCATGTTTGACTGATGCCTAGAGCTTGTTTGTTGACAAAACAAAAGCAAATGACAAATGCACTGCATTAAGATGGGTTTTGATGCTGGGAGAGGTTTGGGTCTGAGTAAATTAATGTTTAAAAACAACACCCCTAGCCAAAAATGGATGCTTGAATCAATCTCTTTTTTTTAATTTCTGTTATTTGAAAATATTATATGTTGACCTTGTTTGTTTGAGTTTGAATTTCTCATCCAGGTTGAATGAAACGTCATGTCCTAATTCTATCCTATCTACCGCCACAGCCACTAGCGTGATGATATCAGCCATGAGAACTGTGCACTAGCATACACCAGCAGGGAAAACACCCTCTTGAGGTGCTATTGTCGAGCATGTGCTTTGATGCTATCGCTGGACAGAAAGGTGGGTGAGTGGGTGGCTAGGTGAGAGAGTGGGTGATTGGGTGAGTGAGTGGGTAGAGTGGAGTGGTATGGTGGCGAAGGCTGAATCAGAGCTAACAGCACAGAGGGCTGAGATGGCAATCTGAATGTGCCGATGAGATCATACAAGTGTGTTGAAATGGGGTTAATATGAACGTAGATGTGCATGTAAAAAGGAAAGTGTGTCTGAGATCATTTTGAGTGTGTGTGTGTGTGTGTGTGTATGTACTGTACATCTATGTATCCCTTTCTGTATCTATGTATTCATTCCCATGATTGTTAGTGTGTGTGTGTGTGTGTGTGTGTGTGTGTGTGCCTGTGTGTGTGTGTGTGTACCATAATTGTAGTCATGGCACTGATTTCCCACATCTTGTACGCAATTTGGGCAGCCTCTGGGAAGAACTCTCCAGCTATGCTAGAAAAGATAAGAGACAACAGAGGAGAAGTTACAAGAGAAGAGAAGAAAGGAGAAGAGAAGAGAGAAGAGGAGACAAGAGAACAAAAGACGAGAGAAGAAAAGAGAGGAGAAGAGAAGAGCAGGGTAGAGAGAAGAGGCAAGAAAAGAGATGAAAAGAGAAGACAAGAAGAGATAAGAAAAGAGAAGAGATGAGAAGAAAAGAGACAAGAGAAGATAGGAGAGGAGGGTAGAAGAAAAGAGAAGAGAAGAAAAGAGAAGAGAAGAGAGGAGAAGAGACAAGATAAGAGAAGAGGACCAGAAGAGAAGAGAAGAAAAGAGACTAGACAAGACAAGACCAGACAAGAGGGAGAGATGAGTATGAGTCTGGCACTTTTACTATTCATTTGGTCAAATTGTCATCAGTTTTAACAAGCAGGCTCCTGAACACTTCTCTTCGCAATAACATGGTGGTTGGCCACAAGGCAAGCTTGCCACTGATATACAAAACGAAAAAATATTTTCATTTCTCTGTATTTCATTTTTTAGGCTTGGTTCACCCATGTTCACCAGGGACCCATGTTCATATCATAACTAAGATGTAATCAGGCCAAGAAAGTCCCAAAAAGGGCGTTCCCTCCAGCTGGATATTTCCCTTCGACTGGTCCAAACATTTCGCCCGAATTCAAACACATCGCCCGAATTCCAGGGAAAGACTGTGCCTTACTAGCAGTGTCATGATCGTTTATGTCATGTCAGTCTATACAGAAGTATGAAATAACCAATGCAAGGTTATTTCTCTACAGTAAATTATGGCACTGTATTTGTTGGATTCTATTCTGTGTAATTGTGGTGGTTTTGCCCCCAGAATAATTGATAACACAGTTTCTCCTTACAGATTTTCCAAGGTCTGCAGGGATTCAAATCAAGCCCTGTGTTACTGGGTAAGGACATTTAGGTAAGGTGAATAAGGCTACATTTCCACATCAATAGTGCCAGCCATGAGACAGTCAAAGAAGAAATATGGTATGATGAAGCCAATGTCTCCACCTGCTGTTTGGTAACAGTCACTACGGCTTGCATTGTACAGTACATTCCCATTTTGAGCATTCAAATCAAAAACTAGACTTCCACGTTGCATTTGTAGTTTTGTTTGTTTTGTTAGACGGTCGAGAGACTTACTCATCATCTCCTCCGCACAGTTTGAGAAGTGTGCGCTTATACTCCCCTGAAGTGTCATCCTATGGGGTGTAAGAATTTACATACATTATACATTATATACATTTTTCAAAGCAGCCAATTGCTTGGAAGAGGCTGCAGTTCCTATGTTAATCATAACTGTTCATCGTCACAACAACTACTACCAGGTACATAATTGGTAATACTAATTGGTTGAAACAACAAATTCTGGCCATATAGTTGCTTATTGCACACGTTTTTGTATCTCAAAAGGCTTAGAAGGCTTTTTTTCTAATGCATTACACGTATCCAAACAATACAAATACCTAAACGAAATAAAGTATAAATCTCAGAAATCTCAAAAGCTTTATTTTATTTCGCACAGGCTACTGTAAATGCATCCAAAAAACATTGAAACCTGGATCATGTGGTGCAGGGATTTCTCATAGCGCAGACGGAAGCATTCCCTGATGTCCAGCATGTCCATTTCGGCCCGGGACACCATGATACGGATCAGCGTGTTATCAGCTGTGCCCATACCCTGCAGAGACACCACCACGCAAGGTCATCATACTGTCACTGTGTGTGTATGTGAAAATACATACATCTCCCATGTGCAGCCTACCAACCAACATATAGCACATGCATGCATACAGTACATATTATGCATACATACAAACATACATACTGTACATATAAGTACAAACATACATACATATGCATGCAAACATGCATACATATACATATATGTCTATGGTATTTAGCAGAGACATTTGTCCAAATGTCATCAATAAACCGTACGTTAACATTAAAGTAACAGTTTGGTTCAAAGTAAAATCTCAAATTTCAAAGTAAAATATCAATATTGTTAATAGTCTGAATTTAACAGAATATGATAACAACAACTGTGGCATTGGGCATGGGACACAAGCTCAGGCTTGATCCACCTGTAGCTGGCCACCTTTGAAAGGCCAAAACACCCCCTGATTCAAAGGTACACTACTGATGATGTGTCCCAAAATTAACATCTTCCCCATGACCCCACGCCACTCTCAACATCAAGGCAACTCATGTTGTTACCATCCAATGGCACAATGGACAATGTACCATCATGTCCCGTGTATGATGAATCTGAATATCTGGACCCGTCCAGTGACCGCTGTGAAAGGACAGCTGACAACATAGGAAAGTCTATGTGACAGCATGGAGAGACAGCTGACTGGAGGGAATAGACCCCACTGGGGCTGTCATGGGCCAGCTACCTATGACGGCAGTCTCCAACGCTGTTTCAGCTTGTTGGAGGCACCCGCCAAGTGCTACAGAAAGTGAACAGGAAAAAATACCCCTAGAGCCTGCCAGAGCGGGGGCGCAAGATGGCTCAATGACTGACAATATGGCCACAGACCCTGGAATGGACATGACTACGAGTAAGAACACAGCACATGAGATGACCACAACAGCAACAGGACTCTCACTTCAGGTGTGCCCCTGTGGCTGGGCGAAAGTAACATCATTCAGAGGGCTAAGGACCCATCAAGGAAAGAGAGGGTGCTTGAGGGGGCAGAGACAAGGGCCTCGCGTTGACCAGTACTTCTTACGGAGTACCCAGTCAAGTCAGTCGATTGAAGCACAGCGACCGGACAAAAACCAAAGTTCGCAGAGCATCAACACCCCTGCCACTGAGGAGGATACAAGCACAGAAATGCTGATGGAGGAGCCTACCCAGCCACAGAGGCCTCCTAAGGAGGAGAAGATCAAAGGGCACAGACCATGAGTGAAGTGGCCCAAAGCTGTTGAAAAAAGAGAGTGGGAAACAGTCAACCATGACCTGACAAAAATCCTGGAACAACAGGTGGGCACTGCAGAGAAAAAGTTGGAAAGGATGGGTGACATCATCTATCAGTATGGAGAGGAGCGATTCGGAGTGAAGGAACAGAGAAACAGCAAGGCAACTTCAACACCAGTCAAATCTAGGAGGCAGCAAGAGATCGAAAGACTGGTCAGGGAGAGAAGACAGCTGAGGAAGCAGTGGAAGAAGGCCTCTGATACAGCTAGGGATGGTCTTATGCTACTCCAGGGGGACATCAAATCCCGACTTGCAACCTTGCGTAGAGCAGAGAACTTGCGGAAACTTCGCAAGAGGAAGGAACACACAAGAGCACAGTTCTATAAAAACCCCTTCAAGTTCGTTAAAGGCCTTTTCGATAAGGACAAAAGCGGAATCCTGAAAAGTTCGAAACAGGAGCTGGAAAAACATCTGGAAACAGTCCATCATGACTCAAGAAGGCACGAGCAGCTCGTGATCCCTCATGATATCCCACCTATTCAGCCTCCGGAATGCAACCTGGAGACTGGCCCCCCAAAGTGGAAGGAAGTGGAGAACACAATACGGCGTACAAGATCAGCATCAGCCCCTGGGCCGAATGGGGTGCCGTATAAGCTCTACAAGAATGCACCAGATGTTCTCCGGCATCTGTGGAAGCTCATGAGAATAGTGTGGCAGAAGGGGATAATACCTAAGGCATGGCGAAGGGCTGGAGGGGTGTTAATTCCCAAGGAGAAGGATGCTTCAGACATCAGTCAATTCCGGCCAATCTGTCTTCTGAACGTTGAGGGGAAAATCTTCTTTAGCATGATTGCACAGAGGCTTTCCGCTTACCTAGAGAAGAATAAATATGTTGATACATCTATACAGAAGGCCGGCATTCCTGGGTTCTCTGGTTGCTTGGAGCATACTAGTATGATCTGGCACCAGATTCAAGCGGCAAAGAAGGACAAACGAGACCTCCATGTCACCTTTCTTGACCTGGCCAATGCCTTTGGATCCGTCCCCCACAACCTGCTCTGGGAATCTTTCAACTTTTTCCATATTCCATCACCCATCACTACACTGGTGAAGGCCTATTTTGAAGACCTGCAATTGTGCTTCACAACAGCGGACTTCACAACATCTTGGCTTCGCCTAGAGATAGGCATCATGGCAGGCTGTACAATCTCGCCCCTGGCCTTTACTATGGCAATGGAGGTTATCATCAGGGCCTCAAAATGGGTGGTGGGGGGCGAACGAACCAAGAACGGGATCCGTCTGCCACCCATCCGAGCGTATATGGATGATATGACCACTCTGACCACTACTGCAGCGTGCACCAGGCGGCTACTTGGTAAACTGCAGGAGAACATCAAGTGGGCCCGGATGAAAATCAAACCAAGCAAGTCACGGAGCATCTCAATAGTCAAGGGAGAGCTAAAAAACGTGAGATTCTGTATTGGTGATGACCCCATACCAACGGTGTCCGAGCAACCTGTCAAGAGCCTGGGCAGATGGTACAACGCAAGCCTCAGGGACAAAGACCAAGTGAAACAAATAAAACAGGACATGACTAACAGTCTGGAAAACATCAACAAGACTCTTCTGCCAGGGAAGCTCAAACTCTGGTGCTTGCAATTTGGGCTTCTACCTCGAGTGATGTGGCCACTTACCATCTATGAGGTCCCAATAACAACTGTGGAGAAGATGGAGCGAACTGTGTCTTCATATGTGAAAAAATGGCTTGGTGTCCCACGCTGTCTGACCAACATCAGCCTTTATGGAAAGGGGGTCCTTGAATTGCCCATCACGGGCCTCACTGAAGAGTACAAGTGCTCTAAAGTGAGGCTCCTGATGACATTGAGGGACTCCAGAGATCAGACCATCAGCAATGCTGTACCAGCCTTGGTGACTGGACGGAAATGGACACCATCCGCTGCGGCACAGCAGGCCATGTCAGCCCTGAAGCACAGTGACATTGTGGGCCATGTCCAACTGGGGAGAGGAGGCTTTGGCCTTGTGCCAAGTAAACCAACTTGGCAGAAGGCGTCATCGGCAGAAAGGAGGAAAATGGTGGTGGAGGAGGTTCGCCGTCAGGAGGAAGCAGAAAGAAATGCAAAAGCCGTCTCCCTAGCCAAACAGGGACAATGGATGAGGTGGGAAGGCCTGGAGAGAAGGGTGCTCAGCTGGAGGCAGCTCTGGGAAATGGAGGCAAGCAGTATCAGCTTCATTATCAGAGCTACTTATGATGTGCTCCCATCTCCAAAGAACCTCCACGTGTGGTATGGTGAAGACCCAACTTGTACCCTCTGCCCAACTCCGGCAACACTCAAACATATCCTAAGTGGCTGTAAGACCAGCCTCACACAGGGCCGCTACACCTGGAGGCACAATCAGGTTCTCAAGGATTTGGCAGCGGCTCTTGAGACCAAGAGGAAAGCTATCAACTCCTTGCCCATAAGGTTAGTCAACTCCATCACAGCGCCAACCTTTATCCGTGAGGGACAAACTAAGCCTAACCACCCCCCAGCCAAGCCAGAAGTCGGAAAGCTAGCAAGGGCCCGGGATTGGAAGATGCTGGTTGATATTGGGAAGCAACTAGTTTTTCCACCAGAGATAGCAGCTACCACCCTTAGGCCAGACTTGGTGCTCTGGTCCCCCTCAATCAAAGCTGTTAACATCATTGAACTCACAGTCCCATGGGAGAGTTCAACTGAGGAGGCCTATGAGCGTAAGAAACTGCGCTACACGGAATTAGCTGCAGATGCGCAACAACGAGGGTGGCATACAAATGTCTATCCAGTTGAGGTGGGATGCAGAGGGTTTGTGGCATCATCCACCATTAGGCTGCTCAAACACCTGGGCATCCAAAGTCTGACTTTGCGACAGACAATTAAATCAGTCTCTGAAACAGCCGAAAGAAGCAGCCAGTGGATATGGTTGAAGAGGAGGGACCAGTGCTGGGCTCAAAGAACTTCAGAACCCATTCACTGATCCCCCACTCCACCCCCCACCCCAACATCATCTCCCATCTTCAGAACCCATTCACTAATCCCCCATCCCACCCCCACCCCAGCATCACCTCCCACCTGCAGTTCCAGAACTCTCCAGGAAGGGGGAGAACAAGGTATGCGGTCAGATCTAGGCCTGACTCAGGGGAGAGGACGTCCCTGCCATGCATAGTCCCGTGGGCCAGCGATTGGGCATGGGACACAAGCTCAGGCTTGATCCACCTGTAGCTGGCCACCTTTGATGAGGGTGTCTAGTGTTGAAAGGCCGAAACACCCCCTGATTCAAAGGTACACTACTGATGATGTGTCCCAAAATTAACATCTTCCCCATGACCCCACGCCACTCTCAACATCAAGGCAACTCATGTTGTTACCATCCAATGGCACAATGGACAATGTACCATCATGTCCCGTGTATGATGAATCTAAGCAACATACATAAAGTACATACATACATATACATACATACATACATACATACATACATACATACATACATACATACATACATGCATGCATACTATACATACCGGAACATACACACATACAATAAGACACCACATATAACTCACCTTCATGGATTTGTAGAGACGCCTGGCAAAGAACATGGGCACACTCCTAATGCACTGGACTGTATAGGAAGAAGGAGACGAGAACACTATGATTAATTTCACAGTCACCACAGGGCCAGAGCTGTGCGCTCACTTTGCTTTGTTCATCATAGCACTGGTGCTACAGAGGTGGATCATTTTGTGGCAACACTTCACAAAATCTCTAGCACCGGTATGTAGTTACAAACACCTCACCTGTAGGCTACCGTAATTTCCCGACTATTAGCCGGGGCTTATACATTGATTTTGCAATATTTCTTCAGCTATGAGGTTAATACATGGGGACAGTTAATATGGTATCAATATGGTTTTGTTTCTTTTATCTTGCATAAAAAACTACACTCTAGAAAACATTTTAAATGAGGCATCACTGGTGCTAGACTTGTCACCCATCATCCACAGCACAGACTGATCTTTATGTGGCATGTGCCACACGTCTATGTTACTGTACAGCTCTGCATTCTCTGACTCATGTTTCATAATTGAGACGTACCAACAGCCAGCATTAGTCTTTCAAAATCCCCCGACAGCTCGCTCTTGATGCTGTCCTCGATAGACTTCTCGGCCATCTTCTGATACTCATCAAAAACTGCGTACAAAACGAACCAAACACAGAGGACTCATCGTTAGAGAATCATAACTGTGACACTGACATACTAATTCACTTCAGAAACAACAATACCAGAGACACAAACAGCAAAATAACAGTACAGTACAGTAAAAAAAAATGTAACACCACACTTCTAATGACAAAGTGGAGACTTAATCATAAATCTGTAACACATAGGGCAGGGTCAGGGCCACGGAGAGGTAGGTCTTGGCCTCAGTGAGAGATTTCACAATGATGTGCCAATGAGTCTCACACACACACACACACACACACACACACACACACACACACACACACACACACACACACACACACACACATGAAAACTCACACCACACACACACACACACACACATGTAAACTCACACCACACACACACACACACACACACACACACACACACACACACACACACACACACACACACACACACACACACACTCACACACACACACTCACACACTCACACACTCACACACACACACACACAAACTCACACCACATACACGCACACTTACCTAGCCTTAGATGGGTGACGCTGCGGTTTCCCAGCAGCATGATGAATATGGACTCATCGGTGCCCCACTGCTCCTCTCCTGCGGTGAACAGGGCCTACAACAGCCACAAGGGGGCGACACTCAGCTCACACCACACATAGACGCAAGCCTTCAAACAGCTCACTGGCCACAGGCCACATGTCTAGGTTTGCTTAAGGCAATGTGCCCACAGTGCTGGATTAATGACACTGGTTCTAATCTTAGACAAATGTGTTCTAAGTGTGTTATGGTGTTCTAGAACTCTGAGAAATTCTGTCAAAATCCTGACAAAATGTCACTAATGGTAAAGGGTAACTTGTGCAAATTAAACGAAAACCAGACATTAAAAAAAGAGAAAGTGTTTCGCAATACAATAATTAAAAAAAAGACTCCTGCAAGACAAGTGATGCACTTAAGTAGGCTTAGAGCATTATGTGTCTACCTGAGGGTTTATACAGAAAAGAGGAGGAATAGAGAGGTTCTGTATTCCCCTGTTGTCACACAACTACACACAACTTGCTTCAATTCATTTGCAGAAGGGTTTTTATCAAATAAAAGATGTAAAATAAAAGACATCCTGTTCCACACTGAGACATTCCAGAGGGTTCTCTTTAGAGTTTAGTAGATGTTCACGTATAGTCAGAGGTGGAAAAGTCCAGCTTCAGAAAGTAAAAGTCCTACCACATATCTGAGCCAATCATTCATTTAAACCAGCTGATTCTAATTAGCACAACTATTCAGCTAGGTAGAGCAGCTAATTAGTGAGATCACCTGTGCTACAGTAAGTGCACTGGTAGAACCAATACATGGTTAGATTTTTGCTCTCTGAAGCTGGACTCTTCCACCTCTGCGTATAGTCTAGTTCACACACCTGTGCATCCTCTTCCACCAGGTCATCGTGCACAACGCCTTCTTCTTCTCTGGTCCCCTGGCAAAGCAAAGCAAAGCACACGTTAACATTATCGTCAGCCTCTCAGAGTGAAACACTGGAGTGATGATTGACATCAGCTGGTGTTGCACTCGCACTCAGATTTACAGTTCAGCAGCCAGAGTCAATACTAAGGGAAAGCACGAGGCCCTGGGAAATTACTCTCAGCTCAAACATCAGAAGTATGAGGTGCAACCTACTAGAATCGTTATGATCATTAATCACACAGACGCTAAAATACAGCTAGATGTGTTTTTAATGTACAGTATAGTAGATACACATAAATCATAGCATAGGTTATATAACAGCCTACAGCCCATATTTTTCCCATATACTCAATTTATGTCATATTTGATATCGTATTTATCACCTCCACATACAATAGAGGTTATGTTTTCACCCATGTTTGTTTGTTGGTTTGTTTGTTTGTTGGCCGATGGCTTGACGTTAAACTTGGAAGAAAGGTGTACCCATTACACTACATTCTGTGGATCCGACTCATGGGGCACATGAACTCATTTTGCTTCTCTTTCACTAAAGTTGCAAAGTATACGGCATTATATAGGGAACTGTCAGGATTCAGCAAAAGAATGCTAGATCTCCTCTAGCTGTGGTAGTCTTATTCAACTGATCACAAAACACCCAACAAGCTTTTACTGTATGTGACAACCTATGTTTTACTGTATTTTACTGTAACTTATTTTTTACTACTGCATGAGGGCGGCAACTTTCACTTCCATGGCACTGCCTTACCAGCCCCCGCCTGGGTCACACTAACCTGCATTAAAACAACCAGCATCTTCTTAAAGTGTCCTGAAGTGTCGCCAATAACATCCTCCTCAAGGTCTCTGCCATAGGCTGCAAACAGATAAACACATGAAATAAAACTACATTGCCCAAAATGCCTTGGCTTAAGCCTTCCACATGCTCTTTTTTATGGGGGGCAATTCTCACCATCGTTATAGGCCTCCCTCATAGCATGTGTCTGCTCATTGGTTCTGGAGGCGAGGATCTCGATCAAGCATTTCTCATCCGTTCCTGCGCCCTTGAGGAGAATACAGACAAGGTCAAACTCTTGTATATACATGTACCATCTGTATCTATATCTCAGTGAAATGTCTCAGTGTTTATTCTAAAAAGCCCACTCATTGCTGAAGCAGGTAGGCTAAAGAGCAGACTGACTATATCTGTATACACAAAATGACACCGAGCGCCCACACACTCAGCCATTTGAACTTTATCCAAACAACCATGCATTAAGCTTTCCGAGGCCCCACACTTACCGCGCTCTGAAGCCAGCATATTGAAAGCATAGAGACACAAGGACAACAAGCGAGGAGAGACAGTGAGGAGAGAGACAGTGAATGCAGACACATATAAAAGCACCACGAACAAAAGTGGAGAAGTACTGTAAGACACATGAAGACATCACAAACATCTGGCTACTGCATGAGAGGCACATGTATATGCGTGGCATGAAAAATGCAGGACTATGTTTAGATAGAGCAAACGGTAACACAATCATTTTTCTCAAACGTTATTTCAAATATATACATTGCAAGTGATGCCGCAAAACCAATGAAATGTGGCGTGTCAGCAAAGCCATATGTATTAGCAACGTTTTGGGGATGGAGGTTTGTTGAGCTGTTTGCAGCTTAAAGGGTCCTTAGCAGGTCTCCTCACTTCGTTAGGACACTCTTGTCTTTACCTTAATGGCGTCTTTGATCTCTTTGGCATCATGATACGCAGGAGTTCTCATCAATGCGATGATCAGGCGCTCAAACTTGCCAGTCAGCTCATATTTAAGATCATCTATCAGGTCCTGAAAGAGAGACATTGTTGTAGCCATGCATAGCTCACAGTCCTTGCTATTTGTCAATGTCATTGTATCTTGCTGACTCGGTTGTGGTGAGTGGGCTTAGGAATTTTCCTCCATTCAATTGTTTTGTCTGTGGAATTCTGATGTCAGGGTTCTAGAAAAGATCCTGGAAAACAACAACACTGTCCTGTCTATGCGTCTTGTGGTATCGAATACCTTTCCATATAGAGATTTGTAAGATGCTCGAATCTCCTGTCTCTGGGCATTGCTTCTGGAAGTGATCAGATCCAAAATGGCTTCCTTGTCACTGCCTGTGGTAGACAAAAACATAGGCCACCAGAGCATATGAGTACCTTTCTATATAGTGTCAGATGTATTTAAGCAGCAGTGTGCAGACATAAAGCATATAGGAGCATAATACATAGGCCTTTCAACAAACACAATAACTGGAGCCCAAATATATGTCCTTTTCATGCATAGTTAAAGGGACACTTCACCGATTAAATCCTTATTTCTCCCATCTCAAGGCAAACTGAGGGAATGATGCATGACCATTCAAAAACATGACTTGTTTTCTAAAGATACAAATCTTAAAGGGATAATCCGGAGTGAAATGCACTTTAGATCAATTTTTCGGACTATTGGGAGTACATACGTTGAGTTGACACCAAAATCATGTCATTCGGATGTATTTTGAGAAAGTTCGCGCTCACCGTTTTTAGCCAAAACTCGTTAGCCTGGAAGTGACCGGGGCGTGTCCTTTCGCCGCTACAAAACGCTATTTTTATACCTCTTCTACTGTTCCAAACAACACTACACTTACGTGGTAGTGAGTAAAGGTTCCCTAAAGCCAAACCGAAGTATCCGCACGTCTTTATGTGGTCGGATAGAGAGTCCAGAATGAATTTAATCGAGTCCGTACCTTTCCGGAAATGTTAGTAAAGCATTGTGAAAACGTTGCTAGCTGCAACAGCGACATTTCCGGAAAGGTACTGACTCGATTAAATTCATTCTGGACTCTCTATCCGACCACATAAAGACGTGGGGATACTTCGGTTTGGCTTTAGGGACCCTCTACTCACTACCACGTAAGTGTAGTGTTGTTTGGAACAGTAGAAGAGGTATAAAAATAGCGTTTTGTAGCGGCGAAATGACATGCCCGAGTCACCTCCAGGCTAACGAGTTTTGGCTAAAAACGGTGAGCTCGAACTTTCTCAAAATACATCCGAATGACATGATTTTGGTGTCAACTCAACGTATGTACTCCCAATAGTCCGAAAAATTGATCTAAAGTGCATTTCACTCCGGATTATCCCTTTAATGCTAATCGGTGAAGTGTCCCTTTAAAAGGGAGGGACAAGCAGGTAGGCAGTGGGAACTGCAGGCTCAGGGAGAAAAAAAAAACAGAGAGTCCGAGAAACAAATTCCAGTCAAGCATCGAAAATGCTCCAAAACGTTTACGTAACAGACAGAGGAACACATATGGAATCAGCACCATATTTACAGTACTCACCAAGGCCTTTCATGGCATTGTACAGGGCCTCTGCATCAGCATTGGCATCAAAGCCAGGGTCATCAAAAACGGTGCCTCTGAATCCCTATAAGACATATGACAGTTCTCATTCAGTTGCAATATCTATAGGCCTATCATCACAACTGATTATATACTGCATGTTCAAACAGTGCGATGGTAGTTTTCTAGTCTTTAGAAATTCAAATGTCGTGAAGGAAATAAAAGGAGGTAGTTCTCCTCTCATGGGGGCATGAACATGGGGGCTCACATCACATGCATCCACCCAGAGTGTAGCGCTGTAGCTGCCTGGCTGCTTTAGCCGTTGGAACTAACAACTCATTGGTCTTTTTTCAGCACTTGTTGACCTCGAGAAATGTATGTGAAAACGCACTAATTTCTCTCTTAATCAAACTGCAGACAGTCTGCCAACACATTTTTACTTTGTTCATAGGTCTTCTCCAGAATCTCCTCTGTAGTTTAATATCAGCCGTGTGAACCTCACAAAGTCAAAGTTAGACACCAAACAAAGATATCTCCCGCATAGCTCCACATAGCCATGCTTGAGACTGGGAGGGAGAGAGAGAGGGAGAGGGAGAGAGAGAAAGAGAGGGAGAGAGAGGGAGAGAAAGTCAGACAGAGAGGGGGCAGGGTCTGAGAGACCGTGGAGGGCAGACTGGAAGGCCTGCATGAGGAGACAGACAGACAGCTGACACCTGTCTCCGTCGGCTACAGCTGCCCTAGCATTGTGTGTATGCATGAGAGAGAGAGAGGGAGAGGGAGAGGGAGAGAGAAAGAGAGAGAGAGAGGTAAAAAGAGAGAGAATAGGCAGTGAAACAGACATGAAGTGACAGAGAGGGAGAGCGAGAGAAGAATGGTCAGACGACAGCTGTTCCCTCGCACATTACATAACCAGAACATACATGTACTGCATGTCATGGAGTCTTTGAGTGTGTGTTGGGGGTGTTGCGTGCGTGCGTGCGTGCGTGCGTGTGTGTTTGGTGGGGGTTAAATGGTGTCACCTTACTAGCATAACTCCCCCTGTTTGTTCAGTAACGGTGCTGCTGCAGCAGCAGGGGCTCCTAAGACTGTTCACACGCCACACACAGCTTACGAGGCCTCTGCTCCATTCACTCTCTCCTGTCCCTGTCAGACTGCCATCGGCCTCCAATAATGACCCTCCCAACAGGTTCGCCTCCCTTAGCACTCCCCACATTACTGCATACAGGCACACAGCCAACATCCCTCTTCCCAGGCTTTCCTCTGCACATGCTCAGAAGCTCACCAGAACGACCGTCACTCAGAGGGACAGCTGTAATGCTGAACAACGCCCCCGGCAACTGGCCCCTAGCAACTGGCATAACTCTAAGTAAACATTTGGCAGGATCGCTGTACTTAAAGATGCATATGCAGGGCGTAACACTATGAAACTGTTAAAATGGGGGAACTGATCTATCATAACAGATGTAACCCATGTTTGCATTTCTCTTTTTCAACACGCGCACAAATATCAACATTACATTATTTCTCATTTTTTCAGTCAGGCTACTTTGTTTCATTTCATCTGCACTGGCACTCATATCCCCATTGGATAACGGCAGCTTATTTCTAAACTATTTAAACGTAACACAGATGTGCTAAACCTTCTTTTACTCCAAATTATTTGGTTAAAGTCTTAACTTTCTTTGCTTCACTTCATTTCACTGGTTTACATTTGCACACATTATAATGAGGAATCATCATTTCCAGTGAGTCGCATTGCCCCAGGTCATTACCCTGAAGTACTCCGTGATATCCTACCCTTCCTGCCGGACAATGAGTGGACGACAGCACCTGTCCTTCACAATAGCCTCTTCCCTCTCATGATTGTGTATCCCCAATCACACACATCACTATTTAATGACATGTCATGCAGTATGCTACAGAATGGCTATTGCCGTGTCCCTTCATGTGTGGGGGTGGGGGTGCTGAGGTGAGGGGGGGGGGGGGGGGGGGGGGTGGAGGGAAGGGAAGGGAACTCTCACCATGGTTGCTTGATCTGGAGTTGTTGTCTGGGAATGATGTGCTGCTCTTGATCCTGGAAAGAGAGAGAGTGGAGAGTGTTATAGAAACCGGACATTTTTCCCATATGATGACCGACAGTCTCTGCCTTCATGTGCACAAACATAAAGGGGTCGCAGAGAGGTCATTGCACTGTTATTTGAACTGTGTGATCTAGTTTCTGCCCATTCAGCCAATTGTTTGACATGTTCCACCTAAACTAATGCTGTGCTACGAGACTAAAAAGCATTGCAAATGAAGTGAGACAGAGATGTCGCCCACCCCATCCACTCCCAAGCAAGCACATCTCTGTAACATCAGCACACCCACACAAAGCACGGCCTGTGATGGATTAAGAACAGCGTTTCCGTCTCAGGCCTACTCTTGACCCACACTGTAAGTCATCCAAGATGACACGTTAGTGGAAACGAAAGCAACCTTGGCTACAAGCCTCGTCATCCCAAACCACGGCCACGTTACTCGACATTTTAGGAACTCCCGCCCCAAGGTCTCACAGTACCCTCTTTCACCGTAGCTTTTTCAGCATGGAGCGAATCAGGCTTATTAAATAAGGAATCACATTTACTTTCCACCAAAAGTTCAATCCTCGTGCTGTGCTCATTTCGTGGCTGTGTGTGACGTCCCAGTCTAAAGCCTTATTTGCAACCAATCATAAAGAGAAAAATATAGCCCTATAGCATGAATTAAAGCAACTCCTCTGTACAGCTCTTTTAGCCACCTACAGTAGTCTATTTCTAGTCTGAATATCATTTAGTATTTGCAAGCAACACATCTACAAACCATTACTTTTGACTGATCTAAAGGCACAGAAAGTCAGGACCTTCTTAGACCAACATATGCTATAAGTGAAAGAGGTATTAAAACAAAGGTAGCCTACATCTCTCTGCAGCAGAGTATCATCACACAGAGAAACATGACTTAAAACTGAAACTGAAATGTACTCTATGAACTGTGATTTGTGACACCATGACTGAATGATTGAATAAAGAAAGAATGACACAAAACGTGCCTTAAACTTTTAGAAAAGTATTCTCAGCCTTATTTTGGACAGCTGGGTCTGTACAGAGAACATGCCGGTTGTGGGGCGAAGAGCTTCTCTGCCACACCCAATGCTGATCTCAGGAGATCTAGACCCCCTACTTCTTCTTACCTACTGTATTAAATCAACAGCTGTACAATATAGCACATCTTGCTTTAATAGCAACTGTCCTGCCATTATAGAAAGTCTTTTCCAAAGTCTTTTTCCATTTGCCAAAAAGATGCATCAAAAGAGGGTTCATATTTTTGTTCAAACATTATAACTTTAACAAGGCTACAGAGTATGCTTAGCATTTTCAAAGCTAGGCCACATTTTCACATATACATTTTATAACCTCTGCACACAATGAAAATCGCGACTTCAAATAAGAACGTTACAGAACTAGGTTACATGTAAAACAATCGTAACATTTATTCTTACCTTTTAACTTTTTGCGTCTCAGACGACACAGCTTATAACGGTCTGGTCTGCCCTTACTCCTTGCAACTGAGACTCTCCAGCTGGGATATTGGTCGTTCACCGGTGTCTGACGTAATAGCCTACATGCAGTGCGTCTGCCCTCGGGTTACCAGTTTACCGGCGGTAGTCAGATGGTCTCTCGTAGAGCAGCGTTACTTACCGAACGAACGCGTGGGCTAATAATGATATAGAATCATGTGCTGAATTATCACCTTTTAACCGGAACAAACAACAAGGTTATGCTTCCCATGATAGAGGCTCCGTCTCAGCATTTCTGCGTCGCTCGCAGAGCACTCTGGAGACTGCAGTAGCCCAGAATGGATTTTTGCTGTGGCTGTCGGGTTGTGCTTTTGCTCCAAAGGCTGCTGAATTATCTCAGCCTTATGATTGTGCATTATTTATGACTGATGACAATTATTCTTTAGGAGACACTCTTTAGCGTCTCTAATGATAGCCCATAATGATATTATACTGTAATGAACCGGATAATGCCTTCTTTCAATCCACATCTTATTTGTGAAATAATTAAGGCTCTCAGTAGCCTATACTATCAAGTGCATATCTCTATCTAGGCCTAGGCCTACGGCTTTTATTAAGTTACAATGTCACCTGGTCTTTATTATTTTTGGTGAATAAAATAATGAATAAATAATCAAATATAATGTGGTTCTCCAAATAACTTCATAAATAAACTATTAGGGTTAACTAAACTGTTGATAAAAACAACTGATAGGTAAATAAGAAACATTATTACTACTACATTATTATTACTAATGAACCTTCTGAGATATGAACAGTATAACCCCACCAGGCTCGGCGCCAGGGGGGGGCCATAGGGGTCCAGGCCCCCCCAAACAGGTCTCTGTGCCCCCCCAAACAGAGTGCTCTGTAGTAGATATTTTGCAGTATTTTGCCCCCTCCCCCCGACAGGTGCCCCCCCCCCCCCCCCCCCCCCCCCCGTCAATGCTCATAGCCCCCCCACTCGTTGCTCTCTGGCTCCGAGCCTGAACCCCACTCATACTACACGATTCCTGAACAAATAAAACAATTGCCAAAGTATTCCGACAGGTATGCATGCATGCATGCTTGTAGGCTATGTACTGTACATCTACTGTACAGTATATGCAATGTAAGCATGCATGTATTTGTGCATTTGCATATATGTGTGTGTGTGTGTGTGTGTGTGTGTGTGTGTGTGTCTGTGACCATGAACCGTGTGGAGACTGTGTGTTTACAGAGACGGGCCTCTCTGAAGGTGAGAGCAGTGATGACTAAAACAGTTAGTCTGGGCCAGAACAGAACTGAGAGCAGGACTCTGATCTGAGAGGTAGTGGGGCCAGGAGGAGTGTGTGGGCGAGAGCTGCGATGAGGAAGGGTCGCATGCTTGCTTTGGTATGACCGCCAGTAGGCTAATGGCACTATTTCTGTCCCACTGGCAGCCATTCCGGTAAGCGGTGAGGAATGTTGAACTGGAGCTGTGTGAGTGTGTGTGCGTGCATCCGTGCATCCGTGTGTGTGTGTGTGTGTGTGTGTGTGTGTGTGTGTGTGTGTGTGTGTGTGTGTGTGTGTGTGTGTGAGAGAGAGAGAGAGAGAGAGAGAGAGAGAGAGAGAGAGAGAGAGAGAGAGAGCCTACAGATGGTTCAAACATGACTATAATTCTACGGCCAATGACCACGACTTCCAGATATGGCAGTTTGTACTTTATTTGGAGTTCGCCCACTCTCCAGCACACTTAACATTACCATCATTCCTGTTCATCATGCATAAAAATATGAGCATGAGTCACTGTGGCGTTATGATAATACAAGTATGAGTTCACAAGTTTAGCTCACATTTAAATAAAATAGCCCAAGGTAAAGATATGAATAAGGAATATGTATCCCTGAGCTCTGAGTAAAAAAAATGACTATAATTACAGTTATACAGTACTAGTCACACTATGATACACCAGAGTTCAAACATTCATTGTCACTTGCTCCCAAGGAACCCTCTGATGTCATGTCTAAGGACTTCATGGGACAGAGGAAAGGTTGTTCTACATCGCCCTCTACTGTTACAAGATACAATTACACTCTTACATAAAAACAACAAAAAAAATCTCTGCTTTGTTTCCTGTCTTAACACATTTTACCTCCAAAATACACAGCCACACAATCAGCAAGACTGACAAACAGTGACAGTGACAGACTTCTCCTGACAGGCTACGAGCTGCCGTTCTTCACTCTTTTTTGTACTGAATTTTTGACATTCAGCATGGGATTTGCTTCCACAGATTTCCCCCTGTGCCTGGCTTTGCAATAATGACCACATTATGGGCCCAACTGAAAAGTGGAGTGAGAAAGGCTACTTTGTCGCTAATTCCCCAGAGTGGGAGGGTCAAACAGGCCAGGCTCTTGTATATATTGTCGTAAAAATTACTTTGCTGCATCAGAGTTAACAGGAGGGAATATTTCCCCAGATCTACAGCTGCCAGCGCTGTTGCAATTAGTTATTTTGGAATGCACAAAAAGGTAAGAACAAGAAATATCTATCTCTTTAGGCTACAAACAGTTTATGCTTATTCAGCATGCAAAAGTGCATTCACACATGTCTTTGTAATAAGTTAACTAAAATATTTTTCAGATAAAAAAAAAATACCTGCAAGATATCAGTGCATTATTAAAGATATGACACATATTACAGCAAAGTATCCCGATTTTCTGTTGCAACCTGATTTTGTCATGTGCGTGAACCCGAAAGTACTTTACGATGTTCCTGACACACCAGCCACGTCTTTTGTTATAGCTGTGGTGAAATACCTTGCCATAGCGACCCTGTGACAGTAAAAACTGCCCCGTGCTCACACAGCTATGAATAGAAAAAATAGAATATATACTTTTTTGATCCCGTGAGGGAAATTCAGTTCTCTGCATCTAACCCAATTTAACCGAATTAGTGAACACACAGCACACAGTGAACACACAGTGAGGTGAATCACACAACCCAGAGCAGTGAGCTGCCTGCCCAACCAGCGGCGCTCGGGGAGCAGTGAGGGGTTAGGTGCCTTGCTCAAGGGCACTTCAGCCGTGGTGGACTGGTCGGGGATCGAACCGGCAACCCTCCGGTTACAAGCCCGATGCGCTAACCAGTACACCATGGCTGCACTCGAGAGTTGTGAGGAGGGGCCGCCTGTGCCACTGATGCCCGGAGTGGAGGGCGCATGGCGGGGGGCAGATGCCAGGGAGGATTAGGGGAGATGGAGAGCCACACAAATCCCTTGATGGGAGACCGCGGGCCGGAGGGAGGGAGGCGACTCAGAAGGGTCTGAAGGAGAGCGCTGGCCCACCACAACTAAAACCTGAAAGCAGCTATTTGTCTCTCACTTAGGCTACGCTCTGTCTCTCTACCCGTCTTTTTCTTTTTCTCTCTATCTGTTTTTCTTTCCCTCTCCTCCTATTTCTTTAACTCTTTGCATCTCTGTCAGTGTCTATTCATTGTTTCTCATTCCATCTGTTTCTCTCTCTCTCTCTCTCTTTCTCCCAATCTCTTTCTTTAACTCTTTCCATCTTTTTCTCCTCCTTTCCCTCTCTTTCTTTAACTCTTTCCATCACGGTTAGGATCTGCTCTTTCTCTATCTGTGAATTCTCTCTCTCTCTCTCTTCCTGGCTTTCTCTCCTTCTCTTGAAGAGGTCTGTTTACAGGACCATCCCCTGCCTCAGATCACACTGCGCGCTGGCTGAGTTGAGAGGAGGTTAAGTGTGTAGGCGGTTTGGTGAATCCCATCCATGCAGTAAACACAAAGTTAGAAAGAAAGCCAACGGACAGACAAACCGCTCCGTTATTCCGGACAGACAGCATGTGCTTCAAATGCCTACACATACTGTGGTCATGGAAAGTGAATGTTTGCCTGGTATTTTCTCACTCCATATTGTAGTAGATAGATAGATAGATGGATAGATAGGTACTTTATTCATGCCCACATGGGGAAATTCAGGTGTCCAAAAGCCTACATTAGGAAATATGTTATGATTGTCATTAAATGTCATTAAAGATGCTAATATGTGAATATTAGCATAATTAAACTGGCCTACAAGGGCTTAAAACAACATGCCTCATTGAAAGGTCTTTCAGTTCAGTTGACCTCCATACCATTGATCATACACTTTTTTCACATGCAAACGCAATACCGATCTCGCACAACCCACATACACATGCTAAATATTTGCATACATGTTCTACTTTGTACAACAGCTTTCTTATCACAGTCTATGCTCATGTACCCTTGAATTGCCGTTCCGGGAATCTACAAAGTCACGTATCACGCGTGCTTGAAATACTATACTGTATATCTCTAGTGCAACTTTATCTTGAGAGAGAGATTATCAGAGCTGAACATGGCCCCTGCTTTACTTGAGGATTAACCCACCAATCTCAGCAAATGACCCTTGAAGTGGACTTAAAGAAAGTGATTTACATGTATTGTGCATCTGTATGCGCACTGTATATCTAAAGCACATTAATGAAAAGAATCTACAAAAATAATCTTATTTAATCAGTCTATTTTTGGGGGGGCTGGCACAATATTCTATTTCTCTTTACATTTCTTATCTTCCCCATAAGGAGCAAAGAGACTTGAAAAAAACTAAAGACCCTTTGGAATGTCCCTGAATATACGATCTGACCAAACTTAAGAACATGCAGTGCCTGATATAGAGTGAGTATGTTTGAATGACTTTGATCTCTCCCAAAGTAGTCGAAAAAGTGTTGAACAAAAAGTCTTGCAGTGAAATTAATTGACATAGGTTTTTACTTTTGTGTGTGCTTATTCAAAATGCGTAGTACTCTGTGTTGACTGGTGTTATTGTCGAGGTAGCAGGTGTAAAAGAAGGAAAAAACTACATCAGCATATATGATATCAGTCAACTTGATAAAAGTGTTAACACATGACCCGGATTAAAAAAAAGAAACGTGTGATTCAAAGAATATTGACCACTGCCAATTTTCTCCTCACAAGAATCCCCTCTGCCGAGCGAAAAACTAGAAGAGGTAAGCATTGTTGCAAGTTTTATTTGTGATTTTGAATTGCATTGCGAAATCAATAGGGAAAATACGCTACCAGACTTCTTTTGACAAAATGCCTTAACTTATAAGTTAATATAAGTGTCTTGTTGCTTAGTATCATTACATTTGGACTGAGTATATAGACCAAATAGAACCAGCGCAATTATCACTAATGTGTTACCAAATCTATAGTTTAATGTTATTCTTCTTGCCGTCAACCTGATTGTTAATGCTGTGTCTTTAAGTATTTTTATCTTATTGACCTCTATGCTTCTTAACGTATAGCTTTTGATCTCCTTACCCATTTCCAGGATTATAACTCAGATTTTTTTGTGTAGCCGCCGTAGTAATTCTTGAGTAAGGCAAATTCAAAACCAAACTAATCACCCAAGGTGTTTTCAGGAATTTCTGAAGTTGATTAATTTCTGAAATGCATTCAAAGATAACTTTCCCTCTGTCTCTTTTCCTTTTCTTTGTGGTCTCCACCTCTCTCCATGTCTTTCCCACTCACTCTCTTTATCTCTCGCTCTCCCGGTCTCTTTCTCACCATCTCTCTCTCCTTCTCTCTCACACTCCATCTGTCCTCCTCCCTCTTTTTCTCCCTCCTCTCTCCCTCTTCCCCTCCCTCCCTTTTTATCTGTTCTGTTACTGGTGTTGTCCTCTTTGTCTTTTGTGTAATGCTGCAACCTCCCTGTCTCCAAGACAAATTTCTCCCTGGTGGAGACTAATAAAGAAACCTAACCTAACCTAACCTAACCTAACCTCCCTCCTCTCTCCCTCTCTCTCTCTCTTCCCCGCCCTCTCTCCTTCTCTGTCTCTCCCACCCTCCCTCTCTTCCCCTCCCTCTCTCCCTCTCTCCTTCTCCCACCCTCCCTCTCCTCTTCTCCCTCTCCTCTTCTTCTCCCTCTCTCCTCCTCACCCTCTCCTCCTCTCTCAGCATGTCAGGTCAGAAGGTGCGCTCCTTCCTCCAGGGCTTGTCCCGCAGGAAGCCGCTGGAGCCCGAGGGCGAGGTGTCCACCTTCCACCGCTGCCTAGCAACACTGGACCTGGTGGCGCTGGGCGTGGGCAGCACGCTGGGCGCCGGCGTCTACGTGCTGTCGGGCGAGGTGGCGCGCGCCCAGTCGGGGCCCAGCATCATCATCTCCTTCTTCGTCGCCGCGCTGGCGTCCATCTTCGCCGGGCTCTGCTACTCGGAGTTCGGCTCGCGCGTGCCCAAGACGGGCTCGGCGTACCTGTACAGCTACGTGACCGTGGGGGAGGTGTGGGCCTTCATCACCGGCTGGAACCTGCTGCTGTCCTACGTCATAGGCAAGAGCACCATAGATATATATGTATATATGTCTATGAAGAGCACACTCTTATCACTGCAGTGAATATAAAAAATACCAATATACAGAATCTAATAGAATCTGATAAATGTTACGCAGTATATCATAAAGTCATTAAACACAATGCAAATACATTAAGTCATGTTAGACATTTAGTACATGTTATATGTTGAAATATGTGACAATATACTGTAGATTTTAACTTTTACTGTCAACAAGTAAAGAATATGCATGATGTAATTGTAAATGTATAGAAAAACCCTTTTGGAGGTTTGAGAGTTTGGAAGTGTAATGCTTAATCGACAACAGCTCTTTTGGAGGCTTGAGAGTGTGGAAGCTTGAATGCTTAATCATCAGTAACTCTTTCAGAGGCTTGCGTGTTTGAAGGTTTTGTTCTTTTTATTGTCCTATGACTTGCTCATCAAGGCACATCAAGTGTAGCCCGGGCCTGGAGTGGCACGTTTGACGACATGATTGGGAACGTCATGGTCGACTACTTCAGCAAGCATGCCGCCATGGGACTGCCCGGACTGGCCGCATACCCTGATGTGTTCGCCGCCGCCCTCATCATGCTGCTGGCAGGTAGTGTAATTGGGGGGGGGGGGGGGGGGCTGCTTATCACAGCTACAGTAAAGTGCACATTAGTCAGCAACCACTTGCTAGAGTTGATTGTTGAAGTTTTGTTTGTTCTTTTTTGATGATAGTTTTTTACACTACTACATTTTCAATCACAATCAAAAACATTGAATAGTGTTTTCAGTTTTAATTTGATATGTCAAAATCGTAAATCATTAGTCAGCAACCACTTGTTAAATCTAGAGTTTTGTTTGCTTTTTTTGTATTTGATGATAGTGTTTGACACTACACATGAAGTCATTTTCAATCACAACAAAAACATTAAATATTGTTTTCAGTTTTCGTATGATATGTCAAAATTGTAAATCTGTTTTTAAACCCAATTTCTGCATCATGATATTTTTTTTAATGATAGTTCTCAGAACTTTTTAATTTCATTCTCAGGTCTCCTTGCTTATGGTGTGAAGGAATCAACAACAATCAATAAGATATTCACCCTTGTGAACATACTGGTGCTGGTCTTTGTCATAATATCTGGCTTCATCAAAGGAAAAATTGAAAACTGGTATATCACAGAGGAAATGCTACAGAACGCTACAGCTCAGCTTGAGTAAGTTTATGGATTCATCTTGATGATGGTTGATACTGTACGTACGTGCCACTGTCTTGTCATGCATACGGTGTTTTCCATCAGCATTCTGATTCATTCCAACCCCTCCACAGTAACTTGACGTCGTCGGTCAATGTGACGAGTGTGTATGGAGTGGGTGGGTTCTTCCCCTTTGGTTTCGAAGGAACGCTGGCAGGGGCTGCCACCTGTTTCTACGCCTTTGTGGGTTTTGACTGCATTGCAACTACAGGTAATATTATTTATTTAAAACAGTTTGAAAGTTACCCTCTGCAGGATGACTAATAAATAGCTCTTGCAGTGGCTGCATGGTGGAATGTTGTATGTCCCGTATAACACAAAGATTTATCAGATCTTATCACGATGAATATTACACATTTGCACTTTTACACATGTCGAGTAACCCAACTAAGCTCGTTGGTGCCATACCTGCGTTCCGCCTGCGTGCGCCCACAGGTGAGGAGGTGAAGAACCCCCAGAGGTCCATCCCGCTGGGCATCGTGGGCTCGCTGCTCATCTGCTTCGTGGCGTACTGCGGCGTGTCGGCCGCCCTCACCCTCATGATGCCCTACTACCTGCTCGACATCCACAGCCCGCTGCCCGTGGCCTTCACCTACATCGGCTGGGGCGCGGCCAAATACGTGGTGGCCGTGGGCTCCCTGTGTGCCCTGTCGACCAGGTGAGACTGAGATGACAACACAACTGTTGAACAATAGGATTATAATCTTAATGAGATTACAGTGGTTTAAGATCATGATTGAAATTACAGCTTGCATGTAGTGAGTGTATGTATTTTTGTACATGTCTGTGTGTGTGTGTGTGTGTGTGTGTGTGTGTGTGTGTGTGCGTGTGTGTGTGTGTGTGTGTGTGTGTGTGTGTGTGTGTGTGTATGTGTGTGTGTGAGTATACTGTATCTGTCTGTCTCTCTTTGTAAGGCTCTTGTCAGTTCATTCACATCACATTATATATTTTTCAACATGGCAGGCAATAAATTATGATGTGAGACATAATAACTGTGTCAAAACATGATGACGCACACAGTGAAGGATCTTATCAATCAGAGGGTCCCCAAAAGAATTGCAGGAAATGTACAGTTGTATAGAAAGTGACAAGTTTAGTGAATAGTTTTATTGCATGTGTCATACTGCCTGTCTGTCGTTTCACCTTGCAGTCTCCTTGGCTCCATGTTCCCGATGCCGCGCGTGCTCTTCGCCATGGCCCGAGACGGCCTGATGTTCAAGGCCCTGTGTAAGGTCAACGTCCAACAGAGTCCAGCTGTGGCTACTCTCTCCTCTGGCACTGTAGCAGGTACTGTATGGCTGGAGTAACTCTTTAAATGAGCTATTCCTTGTTTCACTGTATAGATAAGAGTGATAAACATGACTGATTGGTATGAAGGAACTATGTATGTACCTAAACATAATCTTTACTTAAACTGTTGTTTTATGCATGATGTAATGTCAGTGTGCTTCTTTGTGGCATGATAGCCTACATTGCACTGCTTTCCAATAAGTAAATAACTCGGGCTACTGTATGTCCTACAAAATGCACTGTATCTGAGAATGCTTTTCCCACATCTCTCTCTCTCTCTCCCCCCGCTGAAGCGAAAGCTCCAAAGACTTATTTCATTTCCCAGTGGTGAGATCAGCTCTGATGATGTGATGAAAAAACGCCTTTTTCTTTCCTGCAGCGCGGCGCACATTTCCATCTCCACATCTCACCTCCTTCCCCTCCAGACCCACGCGCCTCCGTCCCCTCGCGCCCACCGCCCTGTCACACGCTTGATGTATTTGTGTGATCTATATCGAAAGAGCTCAGCGGGAAAAAAAAAACTGCATGTTTCTCTCTCTCTCTCTCTCTCTCTTTTTTCTCCCCCACCACCACCAGCAATAATGGCCCTTTTATTTGACCTGAAAGCCTTGGTTGATATGATGTCTATCGGGACCCTGTTCGCCTACACGCTCGTGGCCATTTGCATTCTCATTCTCCGGTTTGTACCTTTGTCTGACTCAACCCTACCAACTGTGCGCTTGTGTGTATATAAATAGGCATCGGCTTTGACACTCAACATCTGATGCAATCAAATTCAAAGTTTTTTTCTTTCCCTCTATCTCTTCTCTCTCTCTCTCTCTCTCTCTTTCGCTCTCTCTCTCTTCTATCCCTACTACCTTGCCAAGGTACCAAGAGAGTACTTCTGAGGAGGATCTCTTTCACACGTCCCCGACCTCCACGTTCGCTTTCCTGAAACCTCCATCCTACCCAACGAGGGAAACATCAAAAACAGTCACAACATGCACCATATTTGCTGGTACGAATCCAACTCTAATCATTGCGTAACACTTAGAACTTAGAAGCAGCTGGAATATCTATCAGTGTTTGTTTTAAAAATGCATTGTGTGTTATCACATTTTAAATGGTGTACATAGCTGCAGATTTTATCCAGTAGTAGGTTATGTCCAGAGAACATTATTTTCTGCGTTATGTTACAAATACTAGACAATAGTGTGTCAAAAAATACTGTTTTGCTATTTATATGTTATATATATGTAATAAATATATTTTTACTCAAGGTTCCGGAATTTACTGTAGAACCACATCGAGACACTTCCTCACAGCCTTTATGTTTTGTCTTGTCTCTCACACACACACACACACACACTCTCTCTCTCTCTCTCTCACACACACACACACACACACACACACACACGGCAGTTGTGGTGGTGGTCATCCTGAGTGTGTTCCTGACGAAGGCCATCCAGCCGCTGCTGCAGTGTGAGATCTGGAGCCTGGTGTGTCTGTGTGTGGTGCTGGTGGTGCTCGTCCTCATCGTCCTCATCATCTGGAGACAGCCGCAGAACGCCACCCGCGCTCCCTTCATGGTGAGCACCTGACCAGAGCTGACCAGAGCTGATCTCTTTTTCCCTATCTCTCTTTCTCTCTATCTCCTCCGTGTCTCTCTCTCTCTTTCTTTCTCTATCTCCACTATGTCTCGCTCTCTCTTTCTCTTTATCTTCACCATGTCTTTCTCTCTTTATCTTCACTATGTCTCTTTCTCTCTTTCTCTCTATCTTCACCATGTCTTTCTCTTTCTCTTTCTCTCTCTATCTCCACTACTGTATGTCTCTCTCTCTTTCTCTC
Organism: Sardina pilchardus; assembly: GCF_963854185.1. Taxonomy (NCBI): domain Eukaryota; kingdom Metazoa; phylum Chordata; class Actinopteri; order Clupeiformes; family Clupeidae; genus Sardina; species Sardina pilchardus. Next base: position 14,988,922 of record NC_085014.1, on the reverse strand, counting down.
TATATCTCCACGATGTCTCTCTCTGTCTGTCTCTGTCTCTCTCTTTCTTTCTTTCTATCTCCACCATTCTCTCTCTTTCTCTCTCTCTCCATCATGTCTCTCTTTCTATCTCCACCATCTCTCTCTCTCTCTCTCTCTCTCTCTCTCCAGGGGCCAAACGTGTACAGTATGCATGTACTGTAATAAGCAGCCCGGTTTGTGGAGCAGAGGGAGGGAAATGATGGGCTTGCTGAAATAATCTGAAAGAGCTCTTGGCAGCTGGTGGACACACCCAGGCCAAGAGCGAGAGAGAGAGATCTTGAGAGAGAGAGAGAGAGGGAGAGAGAGGGAGAGAGAGAGAGAGAGAGAGAGAGAGAGAGAGAGAGAGAGAGGGAGAGAGCTGGCCTAAAAGGAGAAAAGTATGCGCCACATGGTGAAAGCTCACAAAAAAATGTGCTGAGTTGTGATTTAGTTTTACGCATCCCACTTAGTTTTTCAGCCCCAATGCAAATTCAGCTCCACCAGAACACATTCACAGAATCAGGTTTATTAGGTTTGTCTCTGTGGCTTGAATACTGTAATTACTGTAACAAACTTTTTCCAAGCATCTGTACTTTACTCAAATAAGAACATTTTTGGAAACTTGTGGCTTTTCTCAGGAGCATCAAGACTTTGACTCTGAATTGAGACTTTGAATTGTGCACTTTGTCACCTCTGCTCTCTGGTGAACACAGGTCCCCTTCCTGCCCGTACTCCCCGTGGTGAGCGTGTTCATCAACGTCTACCTGATGGTCCAGCTAGGAGCAGACACCTGGATACGCTATGCCGTGTGGATGGCAGTGGGTAAGTCAGGAGAACCTCCATCAACTAGGCCAGCAGCAGACACAAACACACACACACACACACACACACACACACACACACACACACACACACACACACACACACACACACACGTGCATGGGATGGGTGGGTGCTGTTTGTATATTTTTGTGCCCTGCCATGGGACTGTAGATGTAAATTAGCCTGAGGCTAACTCTGGTGCCGCGCATCAAATGGCAATATTTATGTTGAAAATGTTGCATGGTCCCTAATAAATAAAACAAATTAATATATATATATACTGTATATATTAGATGAAAATGGTGTAATGGAGACTTTGGGCCCTAATTTGAATGATGGGTAAAGCCCAATGCCGTAAGTTATAACTACACTTGATAACTAAGGAAATCCAGTTTGCAAATATGATGCCATGATGGGCAAGACATTAGCCACAGCTCAGTGCTCCCACATTTCTATAGTTCTCACTCTAACTTGTGTGTGTGTGTGTGTGTGTGTGTGTGTGTGTGTGTGTGTGTGTGTGTGCAGGGCTACTCATCTACTTTGGGTATGGGGTCCGTCACAGCGTCCAGAAACAGAGACTGCTTAACAGACAGGTCAACATCGAGACCATTGAGGACAAAACTGAGAAAGACGGAGCCAAAGTGGAGAGTTCAACATAACACTCAAGAAACAGGACGTCTGTCCGCATGTCAAGGGCTCCCACTAAGTGGCACTGCTGGGTGCCAGTGTGTGTGTGTGTGTGTGAGAGAGAGAGAGTGTGTATGTATGTGTGTACATGTATGTAATACTTTAACACTGGGCAAGAGGAATGTGAGTGTGTATGAATATGTCTCTGAAACACTGTCATTGAAGAAGGCTTCCTATTGTATGTATGGGTCTATTTTATACTATTCTTTTTATATATTTAAGTACGCCTTTAATCAAGTGTTTATTTAAACCAAAGTGACAATGCAGGAGCAGAGAATAATGAGTTGTGATTAGTAGGTGATGTAGAGAGGAGCAGCACAGGAGTGGTTGGCACATGTTTACGTTTCATATGGTGGGTGTGACCATCAGGGCTGGCGCTAGGGAGGGGCCAGGGGGGCTAAGCCCCCCCCTTTTTTGTTGTTGTTGTTATTGTGCATCTGCGCAGTGTGCAGTCTCAAACTCTGTTTGGATATAGATGAGTTGGTGTTGGAGTGTAATGGTAGCTAGCTTAAAGAAACATTCTGCCCATTTTTAACATGGATCTCTGCTTGTCAAAGTGCTGTCGGTACGAGAAAAAAAAAAACCCAACTTGTAGGGCAACCACATAAACAATGATTAAAGTTCTCAAAAAAACTTGAGGTTGGTGTGTGTGTGTGAGCAACCTACACATTACTCATCCTGCACTGTATCTATTTGAATCTCAATATTCTGATCCCAAGTCTGGGCCAGGCTCTTGTCTGGGCACATGACTAAGGCTGCACCAATCAGAGGCAACATGTCTAGAACCTTTATGATGTCATCACATCACCAAAAGTACTGTAGGTTATTGATTTTACCAAAAACATTTTGTAGTATTTTTAAGCAAAAAGTATTTTGATACAAAATACGAAGTCATTTTATTCAACAAAATATAATACAAATGACAATAAACTATTTTGTATTTGAAATACTTATCTTATAAGTCCATCCACACTGAAATCACTCACAGTTCACTACGTTTTAAGTCATCACTGTAAACATTACCAAAATGTAGGATAGTCCCCCCTGTATGATAGGAGGGAGAGACACTGCCTCATTTTCGTTATGCATTACTGGGAAAGTAACCTTCTCTCCCGAACATGAAATCAATCTGCGACAATTCCTTCATGGTGATAATGAAATACATGTATCAGAGACACTGCCCATTCCTGGCTGTTGGCTGCAGCAGCCCAAGTATCGATTTTCTTGTGTTGTGTCTGTGTTTTGTGTTTATGTCCATTTTGATTCAATTTGACCATTTTGCTAGGTTGCCCACCCAAACTTTCTACCTGCCCACTCAAATGTAGTAGGCTAGAACCGGCCCTGTAACCAATTTGCTTCTGAGCAAAACCATAATGACTAATTGACTGCTCTATGGCAGAAAAAGTATATATATATATATATATATATAAATATAACCAGGACCATGATCAAATAGGAATAAACATACACATAAAAACTATGCTGCCAAACTTTTAGCAAATTGTGGCATTTTACAGACTTTATATAACGATTAATAATGACATTTCTGCTCAAATTAACTGTAAATAAAGAAATAACTCCTGAACTGGTCTCCACTGTGTTCGTGCTTCACTAGTACAATTACAGTCAAGCCCCCGGCATGGTCATGCTCTGCTTTGTTACCCTTGAGTAAGTTGTCAAGAAGCGAGGCTTATTATGGTCTTAGTGGCCCAAACGCAGACCAAACAATGCTTCCATTCACACAGGCTTACCTGTGCTGCATTAACTACAGATTACTACCCCAGGCGAGGCTTGGCTCCTCTCGAAACTGGGTCACTGCACTGTAAAGACTTTCTCAGTAGTATGGCGCACAAACTCGATGCCCTGGTCTGGGGGGGGGGGGGTTCTGATGTTATGTAAATATCTCTTAATGAGTCTTACATAACCATAGGGAGTAATTACAACTCAGCAGTAAGACTGTGTTTATCACACATTTACAATGCTGTGCTGTATTAAAGAAGTCACTGGTAATGACCCACTTTCTTTTTATTCTTTTTTTCTGGGGGGAGGGGGGGGGGGGTTCTCTTAGTAGCATTAATCAGCACAGCAAATGATGCCAACTTATAGTAAGTGTATAGTAGGCCTACTATTTGAACTGGAGTAGTTTTCAGTATGTCTTGAGCGTTTAGCATGTGCCTCTGCGTCTCCTGTTTTGGTGGACGTCAAAATGGGCTCCATGGGGAACTCTTTTTCAGCAGCTAAATAAACATTCTTTGACACTACAAGTGGGGGGCCTGCCCCTGCCGCCTGCTGATTGGCCAAAATGCTGTTGAAAGGGTCCATTGAGCTGGACAGGAGGAATTTAGGGTGTCCATGCCAGTCTCCCGACAGGAATTTGCGTGACTCTTGTAAACAGCTGACCACTCGCTTTGCACACACCTCCCCACTGCTCTCTCGCCTTTCCTCCTTCTCTTTCTCTTTCTTTCTCCCTCTTTCTTTATTTCTCCCTCTCTCTTTCTCTTCCTCCTCTCTGTATCTCCCCCTCCATCCCTCTGCCCTCTTTCTCACTGAACTGCCGTTGAACTTCTCTCGAGTTAATCTCTTGCACGCCGTTGCGTCCGTCCAGCGCTGAACTTAATTCGGGCAGCGATGAAGTGGCGGCTACTATTAGGTGCCTTGCTCATCTCCCTGCTCTCCGCTCAGTTGGGTAAGTCTCTTTCCTCCTCTGCCCATATGGTCTCGTCTACAACTGTCCGCTGGTGATAGAGAGGCTGTTCCTCTCCTCTGATGAGTTCCAAAATGCATCTGGAACTGAGGGACTTTGAGTATTTGAGTGTTTTGTTCTAGACTACCATGCATGCTCAACATTTTCATGTTAAAACATTGTGTAATGTTGCAAACATAAAGCTAAAAAACTCTCTTTTGGCCTGTGCTGATTCTGATGTTTGTAGTTTTAATAGGCAACCTTTGGACATTGGCAAATAAGGGCCTTTTTGTGATTTCAAATGCACTGAGCCTCCTCTAATATCCCTGTGCCTGCCTCTTGTGCTGAAGGACATTGCCAAAACGAGGACAAGGACGACAAGAGCGCCCCAGAGAAGAGACCCAAAGGGAAGGCCCGGGCAGGGAAGGGAGCCGGGAAGAGGACCAAGACGGCCACGGCGAAACCCAAACTCACCGCCATCGCCACACAGGCACCCCCGGCGTCTCAGGGCACGCAGCTGACACAGGTGCTGAACAAGGGCAAGTTCCAGAAGGTGGGGGACAGCCTGAGCGTGGCTGCAGGAGACACACTGCAGTTGCGCTGCAAAGGCAACCCTGTCCAGTGGGGGGTGCCATACTACCTGGAGGAGGAGGATGCTGGGAGACTCAAGTAAGTCTTACCAATCAACTGCCAAGTCAGTGATGGCACACAGTATATGTTAATGGTGAAAATTGAAGTGTTGTCATATCCTCAATTAGTCTCTGAATAGACTTCATGGATATCAATATTCCAAATTCAAATACATAAAAAATATATAATTTTAATGAGACAGCAATGGAATTTGAAAGGATTTGAAATTCAAAGTCCTAATTTCCATCTGAAATACATTAAATTGTAATTCCCTGTCACAGAGATTTGATGCTGCATTTGTTCAGTTGTAAATGAAAAACCTTCCTGCAAATCTCCATTCTTTGGGGGGGAAAAAATCAAACAGAATGGTTCAACACGATCGTTATGGCACACTGACTTTGGCCAACGCCACTGGAGCGGATACTGGGGAGTTCACCTGCTATCCCATGTACTGTGAGGACACAGACTGCCGCAAAGAGTACAACAAAGCTGTCAAGGTCTTCATATTTTTTCCTGGTAAGCCGCTCTGACTCTACAATAGCACCGTTAAAGAGGGTGAAATCTTCCAGCTTTGATGCTTGTTGTAAGTTCATAATAATGTTTACATAAAAATAAAACATTTACTGTTTTTTAATTAAAAACTAAACAAAAGCAGTATTTCTATTGCATGTTTTGGGCTCCGAGAACAACTGCAAATGCTGTTTTTGAAATACTGTACTGTATCTGACAACAATCTTGAATTTCCCCTTGGGGACCAATGAAGTACTGTATCTATCTATCTATCTATCTATCTATCTATCTATCTATCTATCTATCCATCTTAAGCTTCTGCATATCAGACCAGCAACTTGACTATCTCTCTCTACTTCCTCTCCCACAGATCCCCAGGAGCTGTTTGTGCCGTCCTCCGACTACTACGAGGTCATCCAGCTGCGCACCAACTGGCCCACCGTGCTGCCCTGCCAGGTGACCAACCCGCTGGCCAAGGTGACGCTGCACCGCGAGTTCCCCCCCGAGGAGGTGCAGGTGGACGGCACGGAGATCTCGTTCAACGTCAAGCGCGGCTTCACCATCCACCGGCCGAAGCCGCACCACGCCGGGTCCCTGTACTGCGTGGCCAGCATGGGCGGCCTCCGCCAGAGCTCCACCAAGTACATGCTCATCTACGTCAACTGTAAGGACCTTTTTAACTTCCACAAAAAAAACATAATAACCAGACCTTTACCTCACTCTTCCTTTCTGTACGGTTTATATTTAGATAGATAGATAGATAGATAGATAGATAAATAGATAGATAGAGAGATAGATAGATAGATAGATAGATAGATACTTTATTGATCCCCAAGGGGAAATTCAAGATTTATCTTTCCTCGTGTTCTCTCACGGCATTTTGGGCACCACCTTCACTGTGGTGGAGGTGGAACGTGACCCCTCCAGGTTTTTGGGCGGTGCAGGTGTAGGTGCCCTGGTCCACATCCCTCCAACAAAATAACAAGCCGTGTACATTACCAGACACACACCTCCATTCTTCCTTTCTGTAAAGTTAATTTACCTTCATTTTCTTTCCTCTTTTGCTTTTCCCCTTGCAGCTACCACTTTACACACACACACACATAGGCACACTGCATCCACACTCATGTTTCCAAATCCCTCTCAACACCCTGACCGTGACCAGCTAATGTGACTCTCAGATCAGATAAATAAATAATAATTCAAATGACTGTAAGGACTCACTCAAGACGCTCCTACTGCCCAGACTTGTTTAGGCTTTTTCTGGTCCATTAAATGCACTGACTGCAAACAGTATAATTACAATGTAATGACTTGATAACTGTATCATTTAACGGTAACTTTAGATCGTAATAACATGATATGTCTTTCAATATCTGTACAGTGTAATATCTCTCTCTTAATTATACACACACATAAACACACACACACACACACACACACACACACGCACACATACAGACATACACACCACACACACACACACACACACACACACACACACACACACACACACACACACACACACACACACACACACTCCAAGCACTTAACACATGTATTATCATCATGATCTATTGCTGCGATGTTGAGTAGTCCAAACTGAAGATGATGATCACTACTCTCTCATTCAAGTCTAATGAGATGTCATAAAGCAACCTTGAATCTCCTCTCAGAGACTCCAACTGTAATGTAGGATCCTGATCCACCCACTGTGTGGTTCTCGCTTTTCTCCCAGATCCTGCAGCGCCGCCCGCACCGGTCATCCAGGCCTCCTCCGGCTCCGTATCCGTGGGGTCAAACCTGCAGGTCACGTGCATCGTGGTCGGAGAACAGGATGTTGTTGTGGACTTCACCTGGGAGTATCCAGGACAGCAGGTATACTTCACCAAACAATAATAACACAGAGAGATGCTCTCCTTGCTCCATGCCTGAAATGCACTGAAAAGTGACCCTGAACCCATTACTGATTAGTCTAGTACTAAAAACGTGTACAATGTAAGTACACTTTAATGACTTCAGACGTCGCCCAGCGCTTTAACAAGGGTTAAAGTTTAAGCCCTCCGCCCAAGGTAAACTCTTGTAAAACCGATGCGATCTGAAGAAGGCCATCGATGTGCGGCATCTTTTTCTCCCTCCATAAGTTTTAAACATAGCTGCCTGCACCTCGACTTTGGTGTGCGTTTGCGCCTCTCCTTCCAAAACTCTTGTAAAACGCCTGTTTTTTCCCTCTGTCAGATCGGCCGACCCCTCTACACCCAGGACAGCGTTGAGGTGGCCAATAACATCGGTCGCCTGCGGCAGCGGTCCGTGTCCATCCTGATGGTGGACGAGGTGAGGGACGTGGACCAGGGCACCTACACCTGCACCGCCCAAAACCTGGAGGGGTCGCGGTCCACCTCCACCACAGTGAAGGTGGTGCCCAAGAAGCCGTGAGAGAACACGAGAGAGGATGCAATTCAGTGGTGTAGTCTACTTAACTGTAGTGGGTATAGACTGTGATGGAGTCTACTCTAGGTAGTTCTAGTGGGTATACTGTGATCAACCCCAAATGTTAATACGTACCTAGCCTTGCCTATTTTAAGTGGGTATACTGAGATGGTGATGCTTTTTAATGTAAGTGGGTATACTGCGTTGTCCTGCGTATCACGTAGACTACACCACTGACGCGATTCAAGTGGAAACTCTTCACCTGATTCTAGTAGTGCTTGCCAACCGCTATATGGGTTACTTTAGTACCTGTCCAGCATCCTGCGTGTGCTGTACTGCAGACCAGCTCCTCACTGTCTCTCTGTTGATGGGATCAGATTCGGGAGGCATCATAAAGAATCAAATGTAGAATGTGTATGAGTTCAAATGCTTCTGGTTCTATCAAATGGATGCATCCATATATGGTGCATGAATATGCTTGATCATCACCACCGGTTGTTTGCGCATGCTGAGCTGGGGGGGGTGCTACCATGCTTCCTACATACAGTACAGTGGGAGTGTTTTCAGAGTGGGTTAACAACAGGTTATGTAATCCAAAGGTAGATAGGTTCTTTCTCAGTCATGTGAGGGAAAAGGCAATGTTTTGAAAGAAAAACTTTGTTATTACCTGAGAGACAAGAAGTCTTCTCGAAAGAGTTTGGGATTTTTCTATATATAAAAGAAATAATGCAGATTTGTTTTTAGGGATTGCATGGGACTGTGTGATTGTCTTGTCTTCTATGCTTTTTTTACATGATTAGTTTACATTTCCTAATAAAATATTTACAAACATATTCAAATATCAAGTATTTGGACAGTCTGCTGTTTTTCTTTTCTGTTATTGAGGGCTCAGTGCAAAAGCATGTAGGCTATTGCCAAAACTACTTAGCGCAAAAAGAGCTATTTATTTTGATCACTCTATCTGCTCATTTGTTGGTGAATTTTCAAATAAGGAGCACGGACTAATTACATACTCACAGCAGCAGGGGGCATCACTTGAGAACGTGGCAGAAATGGCCTTGGGCTGACGGCATACTGAATCCCATTAAATCATCAAAGACGCGCGTAGAATGTGAAGACGTTTATAGCAAACTGCAGCATTACGCATGCAGACCACGTGAAAAGCCAACTTTACTTTTAGCTGAAATTGGATGGCTGATTTGTTGGCACTCAGACTTTTTACCACTGCAATTAATTAGACGGTGCAAATGTATGTCGTTGTTGGATCTAATCTTGAATAATTCATGCGCTCTCGCTATCCCTCTCTCTCTCTCTCTCTCTCTCTCTCCCTCTCTCTCTCTCTCTCTCTCTCACACACACACACACACACACACACACACACACACACACACACACACACATACACTCACACGACCACACAGACACATTCGCATCCTAACCCTCTTCCAAACACTCAAACACACGCACACACCTTCGTGACTAGTGTGTTCTCTTAGTAACCTACTCACACGGGAAGCACGCACACACACACACACACACATATGCACCTCTCAGGTGTGTGCCTTGAGGCTGAGCTAACATGTGCCGTCTGTGGTAAAAGAGCGATAATAACAGGGTGAGGATGGGCTTGAAAGATGCGCATGTCATAAAGTCTGGAAACTGACATTCAAAGCACCCATAAATGCGAGTAGATGCCTGGCGTAATGCCTCTAAAGTGGTCTTTGTCGTGCGGGTCAGGATTGGAGGATGCTGATTTAAAGACCTTTGATGACATGCAACGGCGGTCGAGGAGCTAAACGTGATGCAATGTGTGTGACTATAGGAGACAGTCCCGCACACTATTTTTTTCTCTCTCTCTGGTTCAGAACACGGACATAGTTTCATATAGTCTATCATTGTCATGACAAAAATGCCATTTGTCAAAATGTTTAGTTTATCTGAGGAAACACTTTCAAAGAGTGTAGGCTATAGTAGTCATGTGATGGATCGCTGCATGTATGGGTAGCCTCTGGTCCAGAGAAATGTCTTTAAAGAAAATAAGGTGATAGCCACCTTATATAGCCTATTTGACTTTTTTGTCTTTCAAATGGGAGGTTGTGTTCTCATATATAGTACAATACACCCGGCACCCGCCTTTGGCATTCATTGTTTTCTTTGTGTAGCACTAGACCCACATGCTTTGCGCAGGCCCTTTTCATTAGGCAGGCTTATTTGGCGTAGGCAACTTCATCATCTTCAAACTTGCTGCAACTGTCTCGGAATGTCCAGTGCTCATCTGTGCACAACCACTCACACGGGAAGACCTATTATGCAATTAAGTCTGGAGAGGTATGGATATAATGCGTTGGCGTTGTGAGGTGCATATTGTGTTGCGTTTTTAGCTAGAGGGCACTATTGAGTTACGGTCGTCACTGGTCACATATTTCCCTGTGAGGAGGATCGGATTAGTTCCCAGGGCCCGATCGCAGTGTGCAGCGCAGTTCAAATCGCAGAGAGGGAAAAGCGAGAGTGCTACACTACAACGAGGCTACCTAGTCGAGTCCACGTCGCTTTGCGATTCCGCCGACATCAAGGAGCAAATAGTTCATGTTCAACAATCAAGAGTTCTGAAGAGCAACTTTTCCCCTAAAAGCGACCAATGTACATGTGGAGTATGGTAAGTTTCCGTTTACCGATTTTTACAGAGGCTGGTTATTCGTGCGCACTTGCTGCGTGCAGACACTCGCGCTATGCCAATGTTCTATACAGTTGTTCTTTTTTGAAGTGCTTGTCGTCGTCATTTCGTTTTCCTCTGCAAGTTTCCGAACCAGTCCGGCTTAAATATAAATACCCCAAATTAATTCATAGCAAATCGAAATTGCGAGCGACATGAACATCAGATCGATTGAGCAGTGAGTGAGCGAGCACCGATTTTACCAAGCTACTCTAGGCAACGTGTTCTGGATTTAGGAAAGAACAACAGTGATCTGACAGTCTTGCAGTCCTCAGAAAGATTTGCGCACAGAACGAGATAGCCAAGGCTACTTACAGCAGCAACAATCCCCGACTTTGTTGTTTTCCCCGGGATTAGTGGCCATGGTGTAACACATTCTTTGAGAGGCTTGTCCCTCGATTTCATGAAGTGACCATGGCGACATGAAGTTGGTCAGACAACAAAATGTAACTTGCCACAGATGTGAGCTCTTCGCGACGAGGACGCTGGCGCAAGTGATTGTTCATCGCTATGTTACATGGGAATACTCAATGACAAGTTAAAGAAGAGCAGAAATCCGAGAGGCTGTTATTTCCACGTCTATAGCCTACTTGTTTAACTCGGGGCTCACGACTTCTCTATGCTTTCTGTCTGGTCGGATACAGGACAGGACTGCTGCGTACCGTTATGTTCTTGCAAGCCTAGGCGACTTAATCTTTGTGTAAACTCAGCCTATTTGTTGTAAAACACTCATTAAATCCAGCACCACATAACTGAAAACTGAAATAGTTCTTACATCTGCGACATTCTTGACAAATGCAAAGAAATATCTAGGCTATACAAATTTGTAAACATCATAGTTTGTAAGACCATTGTGGAATTTGTTGTCTAACAGTAATCAAGAATTAGGCTACAGATATGAAAGTCAAAAAGTAGGCTATAGAGTTAAAGTTTTTGAAAGATTTGTCTTAATTACTTTCCCTAATAAAAAAAAATATTCAAGGGGGACGTTTCTGTTTACACTCTGAAGGGCTTGACCCTCTTACACATAACATTTGTCATGGTGGTCTTTGAGGGCTGCGACCTCAAACTCTCACAGCAGTGCACAGGAGTCCATTTGTTCACGCTGTAAAATGTTTGGGTGCGAGCTCCTCGTCCCAGACTCCGCTGCAAAGACTCCCTTTGATGCCCAGCAGTTTGGGGACAAAAGGGAACCACCACAGTCCTCCAGTATGCCAGTCAGTAACCGTGGTTACCAGAGGCCACTGGGTAACCCTTGACCTTCCCAGCCATGGGCCCATTGTGAGGTGGCACTTGTTGGGGGTGGAGGAGTGGAGTGGGGCACATTGGGGTCCAAACAGCCTCTCTACGTCACATCTTATTCTGTCTGTCAGACTGTCTGTGGGTGGACTGTCATGATATGTGCTCTCTAACGTATAGCCCACACAAAGCCCCCCGCTGACTTTTTGTGTGGCATGACAGGCAGGTGGCAGCTTATGGCGTCAGCTAGAATGACATCATGAAGCATGCTGTGTGTTTTTCGGCCGAATTTGAGCCCCCCCCCCCCCCCCCCCCACCATCATCATGATTGTCTGGAAATAGCTGCCGGCTGATCTGAAGGCATCCGGCTCAAGTGCTAGCGTGTCATTCAGTCCCTCCGTTTAAGTTGAAGATAACACACCGGGAGTCTCACAACCACAATGAGTTGGCCGAGACATCTTGGGATCTTCACACGAAACAGCAGCTGACAAAGTGGAATGGCATGAAGTCAAATGGCCTAGTTTTTCGATTAAGGAGAGAAATGTTTACTTAAGCTCCGCCGTGGAGGAGTTGAACGAGCGTTCCGTTACTTGCCCAAACGAAGACATCTCACAGCGCCGGGGGGCATGATACGATCACGATGATTCGAAAGACGAGGAAGCGGCAGTACGCCTCATCAGCTGTCCGCTACGTCCTGACTAACGTTTTTATTGTTCGTCATGGAGGAGTGGGTTGGGGTTGGGGAGCGTGACTCTGGTAACATCTCGGAGTTTGGGATCCTGCTCGACTGCTCGAGTGAGTGAGTGAGTGAGTACAAGAGTGTCAACTGTTCGCGAGTGGGGCGTGAGAGAGAGGTGCGAAAGACATGTGGCCGGAGGGGTTTCTCAACACCACCACGCCGATCTTCGCCGTGGGCTGCAAAGCTCATTATCCCCGAGGGCCTTTCGCCGCTCTGACACCCAGCCCCTCACGTTATCTCCCCTTGACCCTGCTCTTCTCCCCCCCTCCTCCTCCTCCTCTTCCTCCTCACCAAATCCCTGCTCCATTGGTGTGCCTTTTTAAGCGGCCCCAGACCCCATCTCGGATGCTTGGACGCCGGTCAGAGCGAGCTTAGAGACTGAGAAAAGGGAAGAGAAGTCCGAGAGAGAGAGAGAGAGAGAGAGGGTGTGTGAGAGGGTGTGAGATAGAGAGAGAGAGAGAGAGAGAGAGAGAGAGGGTGTGTGAGAGAGAGAGAGAGAGAGAGAGAGAGAGAGAGAGAGAGAGAGAGGGTGGGAAGAAAAACACTTTCTACTTGCGGTGCTGTGAGAATCAGGCCCTGCTATCTTCCTCTGGCAGATGGTCCCGCTGGCCTCGCCTGAGGTCCCCGGGCCAGGGCCGCGAGCAGGGGATTCTCCCCAGGGGAGGGGCGAGCTAATCGGGCCGCTAATAAGCCCTGACATCCACGGAGCCGCGGCTGTCCCTCGTTCTCTCACTCACGCCCTCCTCCTCTCTCTCTCTGTCCCTCTCTCTCCCCCTCCCTCTCTCTCTCTCTCCCTCTCTGTCTATCCCTCTCCCTCTCTCTCTCTCTCTCGGTGTCCCATGTGGCTCAACACTTGATCTGACAGGGCCGGGGTGGTCTCGTGCAGGATTAGGATTAAACAGATTTCACCCTCTCTCTTTAGATACGGTTACACACACCGGCACACACATGCACTGAAACACACACTGCTCCTCCCTCTCTCTTCCCCTCTCTCTCCTCCTCTCTCTCTCTCTCTCTCTCACTCTCTCTCTCTCTCATCTCAGGTTCCCTTTTGTCTTTACCTCGCTTTATCCTCTGTGAAGAAGATTGTCTCTGCCTGGGTAATTAAAGACTGGTGCTAGCCTCTCCTTTTATAACAGTGCCAGAAGCACTAGCGTATAGCTTCTTATTAGCCTGCACGCAACGTAACAACTAGAAAGTTTTTCATAATGAAGTTTTTTTTTCTCTCTCTTTCTCTCTCTCAACCCCCCTCTATCTAAAAAGGAAAGAAAACCATGACAAGACAAGAATCATTTCTCTCAAAAGACTTGAGCCTTGAGACTCTGTGATTCTTTTTTGTGTGTCTGTCGATTCACACAGTTCTTTGATATCTCGACTTCAAAGTGCAACTTGTGGGGGTTTTTAGGTTCTTTTCACACTCCAAGCCCCCGAGGCACATCCTGATTTTTTCTTCTTTTTTTTTGCTAACCCAATGTACCTAAAATGGCCCCCGGCTGCTTCCTTTTTTTTAACTCTTCCTCCCTCTGTTTTTGTTGTAAAACCACGACTCACCCAGTCCGGTCCCCTGTTTCATCCATGCGGTCAGCCTACGAGTGAGTTAACCCCCCACCCCCACCCCCACCCCCCGTCCACTCTCCACATCACTTTTACTGGACAGAGTAGACAATGGGAGCGAGCCCCACGGGACGGGCCAGCTATGGGGCTGCCTCAGCAGAGGTCACAGTCAGAGGGTGGCGGAGAGAGAGGGGGGGGGGGGGATGTGGCAGGTCTGCCGCCGCCACCACCACAGCCTTTTGTCTCTCTCTCTGAAATACCACACACACAGGGGTCGGGGGGGGGGATAAAAATCCAGAAATAGGCGACCAGGGCTATTGTTCAGCGCCCGTGATTACAGCGTGTTAATGTCACATAGTACAATGCGTTGAATGAGAAACGTACCAGCGCATGATGTTTTCCACTGTATGACTTGCCCTGCTTAACATTTTAGTGTTGATTATCTTGAGATAGCGATAGGCAGTGACCTGTTTCTCTCGTGCGCTGGATCAGCTAGTGTGCGCTATTTTGGAAGTGGTGGGGAAAAATAACGCTTTGGGATACAGTATGTTGACCATACAAACGACATAGACTTTATCCTGATTTCTCCGCATTGCAGCACACAGTGTGTTTGCATAGGGAATGTTGGTGTTCAAAGGCACGTTTGCTGTGTATGTGGAGCACCCTTGAATAACTGCACGCTCTATTCTCAGGGCCGTGGCTCCACAGTACAAAGTGGGTGTGAGTCAAACTCACTTGCTCTTATTGTTTCTTTAAATAGACAAGTGGCTGCCTACCAAAAAAAAAAAAAAAATAGACAAATAAATAAATAAACGGAATCTGAAACAGCGCCCTCGGGATCGGGATTGGGAGATGTGCTCCCGGCTTATTTTTCACTCGCAGCTGGCTTTGAGGAGACAAGGAGGAATGGGGTAGGATGCTTTTTTTTTGTTGCAGTGAAATCCTCACTGGAGATATGATTCACTTTGGGGTGGATCTGAATCAATGTCAGGGAGTAGCATATGTTTTTTTTCTCTCTCTCTCTCTCCCCTTTTGTTTTGCTGTTGAGTTTGATCTCCTGCAAAAAACATGCAACTTTTTCCCAGCCCCATCCTTACAGTACAGTACCTTCAATGACTCTCTGAAGCACTGCCAGATACTACAGCACAAATCCACTTCCATCGATGCCCCAGTGCATCAGCACATAATGCCTCTGTCACCCAACATATTATGTAAGCTCTGTCAATAGCCTTGTCTACAACATGTGAATGGAGTGCCCTCATTGGATTACGGGTGCTGTGTTGTGCATGCAGGGCTGGACCGTCATTGTCCGCCGCGGTGGAAAACAGATGAACCGGCGGTTGGCATTCCATTCAGTTTGGTTCGGAAAGGGCTTCATTGTTCAAACGTGCGGTCAGATAAAGAGGTGCATTATATCTCAGAAGCTGGGGATTGATTAGGCCGGGGAAACAATATAGATGAAAGTTATTGTCCCACTCTTCAGCTTGGATGCAAATATTTACTTCATTAACACAATCACGATGTGGGAGTTTGATAAAGAGGTGCAAAGTCTTTTATTTGGAGGCTGGGGAGCAAGTTGATTAGGGAAACAATATGGATGAAAGTTATTGTCACGCCCCTCAATCTTGAATGCAAATATTTATTTAATGAACAGGACTGAATGTGGAGCTTATGCTGCTTGTTCCTCTCTCTCTCTTGTTTCGTGTTTCTGCCTCTCCGTCTCGGTCAGCCTTCCTGCATCGCCGCTCTCTTTGTGTCCCGTCTGGAAAATCTGCCTTCAAAGTTCCCTTGGAAGGTTACTCAACCCTGTGTGCTCCTGGAAGCTCAGGTTAAGGAAATGAGTCTGGCTTTGCAGCTTTGCATAGTCTGCCTGCCTCTATTAGCTCTGTGCGCTCTCTCTCTCTCTCTCTCTCTTTATTTCTCTCTCTCTCTCTCTCTCCCCTTTACACTCGTTGTTCCTCAGACAAGTAAATGAGAGCAGGCTCGGACTTGTCCCCAGTGAACTCCCCTCCTCATATTCTTTGTCTTATGCACACACACACACACACACACACACACACACACTCTTAAGAAAGCACACACACACACACACACACACACACACACACACACACACACACACACACACACTTATACACATACAGAAACACAAACACAAGCATTCATACACAGACAAACACACACCTGCATTGACACAGTTTCTCTCTCTCAAAGGTTTGTCTATGTACACACACACACACACACACACACACACACACACACACACACACACACACACACACACACACACACACACACACACACACACACTCATCTCCTCACTCCCATCATCTCTCCACTCCACCAGGCTCCCTGTCAGACATCTCCCCCCCTTTCAAACATTATCAGAGTCAGAATTCCAAGAATGTACAAGTGACTGAACCTGCCTGTAGGCTGCACAGAATAATGAACAGGAAGAGGAGACATAACAGTGACAGCTTGTAGCGAGCCTGCCATTGTCTCTTCATTTATCCTGATACACACTCAGGACTTTCGGCAGCACCATTTGCCTTATTTCACAGCTGCGTAGATTCGGTGAAGTGGAAAAGCAAATATGCTCTCTCTCCCAAGGCCTTGTGTTTAGCTTGTTACAGTAAGTTGGGCAGGTTGGTCAAAGGCTGATGGACTTTGGTTGCGTTGATAGAGTTGTGGACTGAAGGCATTCCAGAGGTGAGAACAGCCCTGGTCTTAGATCACATGGGACAAAAAAGGGGGGAAAAAGTCAAAATTGCTCTTTTAAAGAGTTTCGCCCACTTTCCTTTTTGACCCAATTTTTTTTTCTATTTGCTTTTCAAGCCCAAGTGTCTCCCACCAAACATTATGTAACATGATACTGTGGAGAACTGGCCGGGCTACCCAACTGAGCGTGTAAAGACTAAGCTCATTGTTCGGACATACTGTGGGACCAGAGCGCTTTCTTTCTCCCTGCATGTGTGTGTGTGTGTGTGTGTGTGTGTGTGTGTGTGTGTGTGTGTGTGTGTGTGTGTGTGTGGGTGTGTGTGTGTCTGTGTGTGTGTGTGTGCGTGCGTGCGTGCGTGTGTGCGTGTATGTTTGTATGTATGTGTGTGTGTGTGTGTGTGCTCTTCCCATCCCTTTGTGTACTGGTTGCTAACATCTAGACGCTTAATCTGGTTCTATTGCCCGATAAGCCCAAAAGGAAATCAACAAATTCCCGTAAGGTGAAGGTGAGGTAAAGGGTAGTCAATGCAACAACAACAAAAAAAAAATCTTTTATTTGCCAACTTGGAAAACAGGTCCTGCGACAGTGGCCTGCAGAATAGGACACCTCTTCCTTACAATGGAGAAGAGAGAGAGAGTCTGGTGGTGGAGAGTGAATGTGTGTGTGTGTGTGTGTGTGTGTGTGTGTGTGTGTGTGTGTGTGTGTGTGTGTGTGTGTGTGTGTGTGTGTGTGTGTGTGTGTGTGTGTGTGTGTGTGTGTGTGTGTGTGTGTGTGTGTGTGTGGTGGTGGTGACTGGAGAGTGGGGGGGAAAGTGCCCAGACACGTAATCCCCAGAGGCTTTGCTGGCAGCCCTTGGGAATGAATGGGTTAGCTATATGGACAGGCCTCTCTCTGCTGCCCTGTCCTGTCCTGTCCATCCCCTCCCATTCTGGGCAGAGCCTCGGCGCAGCCAGCCACTGAGGCAAATTTTAGCCTGCGCTGCTGCTGTGGCGGGAAGTGAATGCAGCAGGTGAACGAGAGCGGGGAGAATTCGGAGCCTAGTTTATTCACAGGTGACTGACGGTGTGTGTGTGCGCATGTGTGCGTGTGTGTGTGTGCTCTTTTTCACTCTAATGTGAGGCTCACTGGCTGACTCGTGCGTTACCTTTTTACCTGGGACATACTTTGGTGAGCATTTACTTGTTTTTTTTTTCTTCTCTAAAAGCAATGCAGATACAGTACTACTTTCCATCTCCATTCAGGACGCTGTCATTAAGTAGCTGTGACTATTTCCTCTATTTAAATACATCAATCAAAGTAGAATTATTATACCATTGTGTACCTCTGGCTCTTCTAACCATCCTTTAGAATTCTTAAATCTGCCATTACCGGTTCTTTTCTCTAGTAGTAATTCTTTTCTCTTATCATGCTTTATTGCCGTGGTTTATTGACCCGCCGTGCCTAACAGCATGGAATAAACTAGATACCTTTGATGCAGTTCCACGCTGATGATTGACAAAAAAGGATTATTTTGCGCCTGATTAACTTTTGAATTAGTCTAATTTGCAACTGAAGTAAATGACGGCAGGTTAATCCTTTACCCCACCCTGACGTCAAACCAAAACAGTAGACTTGCGCTGGCGTGGCGCGGGTATTTGTTACCAGAACACAACATCCTCATTTCCAACCTGGAGGCTAGTCTGCATGCAAATGACCTGCCCATTGTTTCCCTCAAGTGGTGTTCTCAGCTCCAGCCATGGAGTTCTTAAACCGGCCTCTGGCCTTTCATGCTTTTTTGTCGACACTTATCTTTTTGGTCCCAGAGCCCAGAGAGACTTGAGGGTGTCCTTCTTCTTGAATGGTTGGTGGGGGAAGAAAATGTTTAGGCAATGAAGGTGTGAAGTTTTCGGAGGTTGTGTAACCAATACCAACGGGCTTTCATTGAGAGTCTTCACACTCTAAAACTATTTGTTGCACCAGTTGCGTTTACAAGAACCTTATGAGAGTCAGGCCAAGTCACTACAGGCTAAGTCACTGCAGGCTTTGACTGTGGTGTGAGTGTATTTGTTTACATTTGAGTCGAGCGGATGTTATGACTATTAAAGAACAGATGAGCCAGAATTATGTTTGTGTGTCAGAGTCATCTGCTTGTTTATGTGTCAGTCATCCGACATTGTTCTGTGTCAGTCTAACGCGTCCAGGCTTTGATCCTAATCGCACAGCCGAGACTCGGTAAGGAGGAAACCAAGAGGTTAGACAATAGTGGCGTCTCCACTGAAACCCTACAACGAAGATAAACTCCTGAAAAGCGCTGATTCAGGGATCAACAGAAACCCACTCCGCTGCAGCATGTGGGTAGAAGTTTTTTCCGACTTTCCAAGTTTTTTCTCTGGAGCCTGATCGCAGGAGAGCCAGGAGGCTCAAAGGACCTGTTGTTTTTCCCCCTTCATGGGAGTCGAGTTTTCATAGCAGACAATCTAATTATGGTGATCTCCCCCAACTTCCATAATCACAGTGTGGGGACTGCTATCAGAGGTACTCATTTTGTGCCCTATGATGATATTCATTAAGCACGACTGAAGTTGCCGTTCCATCGTCGCTTTAGTTCAAAGTGAGATGGCCATTGGATGCCAGCTGTATCGCTTCCATATGGGCAGTTTTAACCCACCACTCTGGTTCAGTGTAAAATGTGATGTATTTGTCACGTGCGGAACCAGTTAATGTAGAACGAGATTAAGAAAACAACGGCATGCTTTCTGCCTACGCTTATCTCAAGAACTCCCCATCTAATAGCTGCCTGAAAGGGCATATTAATCATTACCCGCCCAGAAATGTGTGGAATGTCTCTTTCCCTCGCAGGTTTATCACGCCCTTCCCTTTTCCAAAAACAGAACTCTCCCTAACGGGCCTGAGATCAAGGTCCACGCGCGGCCCGGGCCCTCGAGACGAGGGCCCGGCACCGACACCGCTGATCCCGAGGTGGAAAAGCTGGCAGGCAAACAGAACGAAGTGAGGGCGAGCCATGGGCTGAATCAATAGAGCAGCCCTGTGTTAGTGTGTTCTCTCTCTCTCTCTCTCTCTCTCTCTCTCTCTCTCTCTCTCTCTCTCCCAGATGCTGCTGCTTGCTGTGCTGTGCTGGCCAGGGGAACTGGCTATAAATCCTTATCATAACAACAACAACAACAACAACAATAACAACAAAACACACACACAAAAACAACAACAACAACAATACTATGCAACTGGTGGTGTTGGGGTCAGGAGATCATAAAGGCATGCAAAACAAGTCAGGCTTCCTGTTCCTTTGACTCGACTCTCGACTATGGCTCATCTATTTATGGCGGTGGTGTTTTCAGAGATGACGTCCAAGGGGGGCTATGAATCAATCTGGTCTGTCATGTTCCTTATCCGTTTTTTTTATAGAACATGGGATTTCATGGAGGGTTTTTTTTTCTCTCAGCTGTGTGTAAATGTTCTGTCGCTCGCTGTCTCTTGTTTCAGCCAGTTTCGGCATACTCTGGGATTAAAGCAGATTACTGATTTAACTCTGAATAACTACAAGCAATTAAATGGCACTGGATTACCAGACACAGGGGAGAACAGAGGCGATCACAGCCGGACACAGTTGGCGGTTGGGTGAATGGGCGGGTTTTGGCGTGTGACAATCCAGGAAACTGGAGGCCAATTTTGTTTGTTTTGGCATGAGATGCTGTAGGCCCTTTGGAGCTGTGCGGTCATAACAAAATAATTGAAGGACATCCCAGAAAGTACCTTGGTGATGTGGACCATATATGGCTCCAGACTGGCCTGGATCTGCTCCAGAATTGGTCACACAGTCCGAGCTTGTGCAGTCATTTTAGAGAAGATAGGGCTATCTGAGTTAAAGTTCCATTGTGAAGTACAGACGATAAGAGGAGGCAAATCCGTGATGAGTAGGGATGACACTATAGTCATCATATAGATGAACAATGTATGTTATAACAATGTCATTTATGTACAGCAAAGGTAGGCCTACAGTACATACATTGTTTCCTGACTGTGCTGACTGATGCGGTTTGTTTAAGGTGACCAGATGTTCGAGACCAAAACCGGGGACATAATCCAAAAAATGTGGAAAAAACGGGGACATTTCCAGTCAGACTATCAATCTGATTGAAATACATAAAAAATGTATCTTCAAAAAACGGGGACATAGGTAGTTTTCTGTATTTTCCCCGGGGACTGTCCCCTGAAACCGGGGACGTCTGGTCACTCTAGGTTTGTTATCAGTTTATAAAGGTTAGGCGAAGTAGGAAGTGACATAAGGAATCCCTGGTCGATGTGATTGGTTAGGTTGGACCAATGATTTCAAAGTTAAGATGCAAATTCTATGCCCATCACAATGCCAGAGTTGGAAACACTTCCCAATCATAAGAGGCCAGACTCTTCAAGTGAACTGAAGTAGTGTCTGGTATTACCAGGCTACTCATTTGACGCTCAAAGCAAGGAACATGCCTGAAGTTATCAGAAATTAGCTGTTATATACTGTATAATTACCCATTTTCAAATCTTAAATGGCCTTGCCCATGGCAGAATCTTGACACGGTGCTTGAGAATGTAAAGCCCTGTGCATGTGTTCATGTTCTATTGATGAACGAGAGATCCATGCATTAGCTGCTATATTTAGCGTTGCATTGAGCCTGCAGAGCTGGATAGAGAGAGAGTGGAGCGGAGGGAACGTTTGTATGGCGGCCATGAGACCCAGCTTGTTAAAACAACCCTGACGTTCCAGGGTCACCTGTGGTCCCTTTGTAGCACATTAGCGGTAATCAGGTTTAAAGTTCACGCCACGACCTCGCGTATCCCTCCACCGCGGCTAATCAGCCTTAAGGCCATCTGCAAACATTGTTCTGTTCACACACACACGCACTGGAAACAATCGGTCGGTGAAGTGGGTGAAGCTCGCTTGTTTTCATTGTGTGAAAAAAATAGATCCATCTCTGCCTCTGGAAAGAGTTACCCAATATATGGTATTTCCTCACCGTCTCACACATACTTGCACTAAGCCTACGCAAACATTTCTCTTTTCTTAATGCGCAGAGAGAGCAAGGCGCTAATAACAACAAGGTCACAGGTTCGATTCCCTGGCAGAGAGCACACATACTGAGAGATTGAATAGCTCACCTGGAGCGTTAAGTAGCTTTCAATGGAAGCGTCTGCTAAATAAACAATTATTAATCCTAATCTCAGAGGTGCTAATTAATAATACAGTGGTGTGACATGGATTTCTTTCTCACATGGTGAGAAGCAAATCTGATTTTTGGAGGGAAGCAGCAGAAAGCAGCCTTGTTTTCTTTCCTCCCACTGACGCACACATTTGGTCGGTTGCACCTCTAATAAGATTTTTTATTTTGGCGTCCATGTCAAACTCTCAGAGGCTGAGTATTTAGTATTTAGAGTATTTAACCACAGATCCTCGGTCACCTTGTTGTTCTGCTCCGGGCTCTCACAGAACCGAGCGGTACGTTCTTCGCCGTCCCTTGTGGACTGGTCCGTGAAACTGAATTTCGGTTACATAATACCCCTCATGTCGTGGGCCGACAGGCCATTTGCAGAGATAACCGCAGATGTAATTAGAGCATCGCCCGATGCACTAACAGAGAGTCAATAAGCCAATAGTGAGCGCGTGAGACTAGCCAGGGGAAGTGCCCCTGCCTGCCTGTGAAATGTTTACGTTCACTTCCTGATTGTACAGATGCATCTTCCAGTGGGTTTACGACGAGGAAGAGAACGGCGTTCTGCTCTCCTGCCCTGCGTTGTGTTGCTTTGTTTCGTTAGCGTGAGCAGGTGCACTGGTTTGTGGGAAAGTGACCTTTGTGGCGTGCCACAGATGTGTCCATTGTTATGTACCGGAGTTCAGTATACTTTAACAAGAGAAAGGACGACAGGAGGTATATCGCTATTTCCATGACTCAGACCAGAGATGTTGATTGACCTGTTTCCTCATGGAAACATTTTTCTCCTGACACACACTTTGGTCAATACCCTTAGTTTTGGCAAATGGATATCAAGACATCAGTGGCAGGTCAACTATGTTCCAGTCTCTTTAAGGAGCCAGTGACTAGTCGCTCCAATGGGACCATTTAGAAAATGGACCAACAAGACCTTGACAGTGATTTGCTTTAGGAGGACTGTCAGGCTTGTGGTGGGGGTAAATAAGACTCATACTCACCCCCTGACCCCTCCCGGCCCCCACACTTGACCCCTAACAGTGGTTCTGTGTGCGTGCAAACCCCTCTTCCCCTATCGCCAAAGCGTGACTAAGGCCGACTGTGCCCATAAAAACCAAAATGGTGCACTGTATGTAGGGTCCCTGGCGCCATTTGAATAGTGCCCTTATATGAGTATGATCGCCACCATGATGCAATCTCCACTAAGGGGGGTCTTATGTTCATG
Organism: Sardina pilchardus; assembly: GCF_963854185.1. Lineage (NCBI taxonomy): Eukaryota > Metazoa > Chordata > Actinopteri > Clupeiformes > Clupeidae > Sardina > Sardina pilchardus. Next base: position 14,965,782 of record NC_085014.1, on the reverse strand, counting down.
GGAACAAGGGGGCGCTTATAACCCAGCGCCACAAAATGAGGCCTGAGCTGCCAGGCCTCGGTGATTTATGTCATGCCTGACAGATGCAATATTCACCTCAGGTCACGGAGCAGAGCGCCGGGGGTAAATGAGATATTGTGAAGCGCTCGTAAAAATGGAAAAAGACTCGGCAAGGCCGAGGCCTTCAATGAAGGGAGCTGTTTTTTTTAGGATGCGGCGTACAGTATTTATCAGTCACCCTTGAACAAATAAGAGACTAACATTAAGCATATGGCCTGGAGGCAAACGGACGTGGTTTGTTAATGTCGGGGGAAGCCAGGGTTTAATTGTCAATTTGTTCTACTGCGTGCTCTGCTTCCTCGTCTGGTGTTCTGGAGCGGTGAGCCGTTAAATCTGAGGTCCCCTGTGACATCACCGGATGCCCAACGGTCCTCCCACACAGATGGGGTCAGGCCACTTCGTCACATCGATCGCGGTTCTCGTTTTTATATATATATATATATATATATATAATGATGACTTATAGTTTATCGTGTTTCAATCTCAGGCATTGGCCGCTGTGAGAAAACTGTTGTTTTTTTTGCGTGGCTCGTTGCCGGCCCAAACAGAATCCATTTTTAAAGCTTGATAATAAATCCTTAGTGTGCTGACTCAGCTGTGTGTGTGGGGGGGTGGAGGGGGGGGGTCTTTGACATTTCTCATTTGCTAGCGGTGAACGACGCAATTTCCTCCATGTCAGATGAAAAGGCCGCTCAAGAGAGGAAACCTTCCCCAGTGGTCTTCCCCCTTCGCGTAGCAGCCTCAGTCCACCTTGTTAATCAGTGTGGTTAATTAAAGGTACGAGTCAGAAACAGTCATGGGGGAGCGCAACACACCTACAGTATGGCCCCCTCACATCACACGTGACGTCTAGATTTACAAGAAAGTGCTTCTGCAGACTGAGCATTATTAGGGACTACCGGAGTTCAGATGTTAATTGTGGGGAATGAGGCTTCCAACTACTAATGAAGTTTTGCTTGAAGGAAAAGTCTGAACATGTGCTTTGCAAGCAAGCATGCTTTCTAGTTCAACTCATCTCACTCTGCTTGGAGCTACATTATCAGTGCAAAGCTGACTATTTTCACTCCACGTTAAGTAGCCTCGGCCTGGAGCGGAGTGCATTTTAGGATCAATTTGGGGTCTTTTTTTGTGTGCTCTGCAAAATGCAAGTTATTGAAATATTAATGTGACCTTAAAACGCAATCAATACCAAGGGCCAGACATATGGCAATCTGGAGCCGGTGGGTGGTATAGTGGAACAAGTCCTTTTAAGTCTGCAATGTTCCACACCACTGAATACAAAGTGTGCTGTTGAAACATTAGGGGCGATAGGGCATCACAGAGATGCATGATTGTTTGATTGTTCACTGAATGAATAATCATAAAGCCCTCCTACCCCTCACACACACCACACACACACACACCTGCCCCCCAACAGAGGTCACCCCTCAGTCAAATTAAGGTAAATGGGACACTTACGTAAAAAGTCAGTGATTGCACTCAAAATGCACTTGTTCTCCATTAGCCACCTGGTCCCTTCCCCTCCCCAAAAGAGGGAGGCACACACACACACACACACACACACACACACACACACACACACACACACACACACATAAAAGTGGAGAGATCCAACACTTGTGCTTGGCACATCCTGCTTCTTTCCTCTAGACCAGACATACTGAACGAGCCTGCAGTGGTCTGTGGAAGTGTTTTCTGCCAGGAGAAAGGCTACAGTTTCAGGCGCAGTTTAACAAATGACAACTCTGGATATAGTCCTTCATATCTGTCTCTCTTTCTCTCCCTACCTCTCATTCTCTCTCCCTTTACCTTCCATTTCTCCCTCCTTGTCCTTCTCTCTTTCTCCCTCTCCCTACCTCTCTTTCTCTCTCCATCTACTTCCCATTTCTCCCTCCTTGTCCTTCTCTCTCTCTGCCTCTCTGCCTCTCTCTCTCTCTCTCTCTCTCTCTCTCTCTGAGGAGCAGGCCTTTAATTAAACCTGGGCCCAGAGTGAGGAATGTGCTGTGTTCAGGGCAGGCAGGCTTGGCCAGCGAGGGGGGACTCGTCTGGTCCATAAATCAGGCCACGACTCAGAGCTCATACGGCCTCCCTCTCTCTTCCTCTCTCTCTCTCTCCCTCCTTCTCTCTCTCTCTCCCTCTCTCTTGTTCTCTTTCGCAAAGGGTGGAAGCAAGCAGGGCAATTATGGAAACAGACTGGATGTTACATTTTTCTGTGGCCCGGGGAGATTTGTGGCCCCTGTTTAAAAGGGATGTTCCCTGCTCTCCCACACAGGACTGGCTGGTGGAACAGCTCTCCTCTCCTGGAGCTGAGGGCTTCTTTGACCCAGTAACATTGGTGTTGTTATTGATGGTTATTGGGATAGCATAGGCCTAACTAATGTTATTATTTCTCTGTTAATGTGATATTGTTGTATGCCCCCAGGTAGCAGTATCACCATTTCTGAAGTGGTTTAGAATGATGTGTTTCAGCATATTTGAAATCAGTTAGTTGTGTTATTATGGCCCACCCACATAAATAGCAGATAACATACCAGTGTCATGACACAGGAAGGAAGCGTCAGCATTTCACAATAAAAAGCGCATTGGGAATCCGTCTCCTGAATTTGCATCATTCCCACTGGCTGTCATGTAGACTTATATACTGTACTTTACCTCTTTGTGTGACCGACTCAGCACTATGAATACTCTATCTGGTGTCTCATCTTTGTCAGTCATCGGTTCGGATTAAATTTGTTCTTCCTGACCGCACTGTGCAGAATCACAGCTACTGTTACACGCCCGTACGTGCGTGTGTGTGTGTGTGTGTGTGTGTGTGTGGGCACCAGTTTCATTTGAGGTGGTTGGGGGGTTTGGGGGCTGTGTGTGTTTCTGGGGAAACGTCGACTCATGCATTAAAACATGAGGCGGCTTTTTGATCTCACCGGGGTAAGAGGGTTCACCCGTGCGTTCCCCTGTTAGCCCAATTTACATAACCGCTTCACCCGCAGGAGTGAAATATTACATCGCCTGCCAAGAGTTTGATGATTGCTGTTTGTAAGTGTTAGAAGTGTAAGAAAAAAACTTCAAAAGTTTTTGGAAAGGAATGAAGTCATCAATTAATGACAGCAACCATTTCCCTGAGTTATTCCATGTTCCCTTTGTGTTTTTGGTATGTTATTGTTCATGCTGGATATGTAAGGATGAGAGGTGTGGAGAATCAATGCTTCTCATGTTGCCGTTTTTTTAATATCACTGTGTTTGTTTCAGTTTGTGTGTGTGTGTGTGTGTTGTGTGTGGTATTGGGGCACATCCACTTCAGTGTGTGTGTGTGTGTGTGTTGTGTTTTTGGCCTCTTAGGTTGCTTGAAGGCACTGAGGTATGTTTAGATCAAGAGAAAAAAAAAAAGCAGTCGGGTGAAATCAATACAGCTCCTTAATGAGCTGTCCAGGAAGGAAGAAAAAAGAGAGAGAGTGAGAGAGAAAAGAGAAAGAGGAGGAGGAGGAGAAGAGGAAGGAGGTGAGGGGGGGCAACTCTCAGGCTTTTAGGTACAGAGCAGACATGCAGTCACGTACGATGGAGGAAATGGATCAGGAAGGACTTAATTCTCTCAGTCAGCGGCCGGGGGAGCAGAACGTGTAAATTAGAGCCACACTGCTGTTGCACAGGCAGGATTAACAGCATCAGGCTGTTCCTCAGCATCACACACACACACACACACACACACACACACACACACACACACACACACACATCTAGCCCTGACTATATGCAACATGTGTGTTGGACCTACAGATGGGATGTACATGATGAGTATGTGTGTGGGTGTGGGTGTGTGTGTGTGTGTGTGTTTGCCAGTGTGCGTGAGGGCATGAACACGTGTCTGTGCCTCTTGTTCCAAACACATGAAGCCTACAGTATGTGAAAATCCATCACTCTGCTCTGAGTGGGTGTATTTCAACCGTATTTGATATCTTTTTTTTTTGTGGAGATAACAGCTTAACCTTAGAATATTTATGTCTGCTTGAGCTGCCCCCAAATCCATCACTGAGCCAGTTTGATACTTGGCAGGTCAAGCGCTAAAAGCCCAGGAACGAACAGGAACGAGAATTTACCACAGTGTCCATCCAGCACTGACCATCCAGAGCTCAAAAATATGTGTCGTTACTACTGTAACTAGGCTACGCTGAGAAGTCAGATGAACTGATGATGAAGACACACTGACCTGACATCAGGCCCTCAGAGATTATTCAGAAGTCGATGTTGAAAGTACCAGCTTTACTATTAATGGCAGATGAAGATATATTAACTTGCTGCATAAAATATTGATGTATTCTACAGTGTCAGAGTGACCGTGAGGAATAAGATGAAAATATGATATAGGCTAACGTACAGTATATTGGATATGGGGTATAGAATTTCTTCTCAGTGGTTATTTAGTGATATACCTGTTTGTAGCATCGAGTTTCTAGTTTCAGGTTATTTGTTTATTTATTTATCATTCTCCTTTCTGTTTTGTTTTTCTTTAGACCTCCTTTTGGAGCCATCAGACTTTGTAACCAATGGCAACAGTCCAGGCTCTATCCTTGACCCGTGATACCAGCAAGAGCTTCGGCGGCGACCTCTACTCCGCCCTTCCCCTGGCCTCGGCCCGTTGCATCATGGGAAGTGTAGGCAGCCTGATCGAGAGGCCCGACGTCTCCCCGACCAAGGGCAGCCGGGCGATGCCGCAGGTGCCCCCTCGCCACGGCAACGGCCTGCTGAAGAAAGGCTTCAACCAGCGCGAGCTGCTCAACTACCTGAACATCGCCAAGAAGGAGCCCAAGGGAGGCAAGCACATCATCTCCTCCGGCGTCTCCTCCATCAAGAGGGAGCACGGCCGCGAGGAGGAGAACCTCTACGCCAAGGTCTACCACAAGGGCGGCAAGGAGGTGGACGTCAGCAAGAACTCCCTGCCCATGGGCGGCAAGTTTGACAAGGTAACGTAAAACTCCGCACACCGAAGAACTCCCAAAATACTGTATATATATATATTTTTTTTTAAGTAACGTTTCAGGCTTTTACAGCCCTTCCTCAGACTTTCCTCAGATATAGAAAAAGGAGAGAAAGGAACGCTACTATTCAGTAAAAAGCCTTTAATACAAAATGTTTTTGTATTAAAGGCTTTTTACTGAAAAGGAGTGCCTCAATTTTTCTGTTTTTTCCTCAGATATGTTTTGATCTCGTACCCGACAAATTTTACGGATGTGCGTACAATTATACTTTGTATTTTCAAGTTTGGCAAGGTAGGCACCTTTACTGTAGGACACAAGAGGCTGGATTGCTGGTCTGACAACAGAAGGAGGAGTTTGCTTGGTAGTTAGGCCACTGTGTTAAAATGTAATTCCAACATTTGTGATGATAAGCACTTTTAATTTCACTCATCTTGTGGGAGCTGCACTGCAGGACAGAAGTGGTGGTTTAGAATTAGGGGACCAGATATTGGTAACAGAAAAAGGTGTTAGTTGCAACAAAACATTTTATGATTCCATCATTTTTATGGTAATTACTTTCCATTTTGCTCGTCTGTTGAAAGCCTTTATTCCTAGCGTTCTCAATATAGGAGTTGCATGAGTAAATTGAAGAAGTACATTCAGCCCACTTTGGTATGTATAATTTATCGTATAGGGAGGTCCTTAGCCCTCTGAAGTGTGGCTAATGGAGGAGTATTAAGGAAGTGTGCATACATTATTAAATTAAACATGGTTAAATTATTTGTGTAAGTTATACCAGAAGTTGGTGAATGTGCTCACTGTAGTAAAAGGGTATGAAACCTCAGCAGATACAACTCACAGAGGGGACAGAAGAACTGTATTAATGGAGACCTCTGAGGAACAACGTTTCATCTCCTAGCTCGTTGCAATGCTTTATGGGACACACACCTCCTACCAAACTGACCCATGGCCGTGCACCCCTCGTGCCTTACACAGCACAGAGGCCTATGGGTTACGGCACACTACAGCTTAACCTCTCCCAGAGGGCCGTGTGTGAGATATGGGTTTCGTGGAGCGAGGGCTAGTGGAGATGAATGATTCTTGCTCTATCACTTCTCTGTTTGTGAAATGAATAGCTGTCTCTTGATAAGATATTTGCTGTTAGTTCCATGCTGCAGCCATTTCTCTTCTCATAGGAAGAATATTAATTCTGGAGTGAGCCATACACCAACCCCCCTCAATTCTTTCTCATATTTGAGTAAATCACATAAGCTGTCCGGTGCCTTGCCATGTAGACTCAGTGTCCGGGCCTCGGCAGTGTAAAATTTATGGCTGCAATCAAATCTAAGCTGCCCGCACCAAATCCATTGCGTTGAAAGCGTGTAATGAAAAGAGAAATATATGGACAAGGGAGGACAGTGTCCGTTCGTAGCAATCCAGTATGTGGCACTTGGCGCCGGCTCAAGAACGCCGTAGGAGCATATTGGTCCCGTCCTCTGTGGCAGGGGGGGCATCGCGGCGCGATGGACTCGTCCGGCGACCGCTCACGCTCTCTCCGCTCTCGCCCACAGTCTCGCCTGCGGCCGTCCGCCTTCAAGCCGGTCACGCCCAAGAACTTCAGCTCCATGCAGAACCTCTACCCGGCCCAGGACGCGTCGGACACGGCGGCAGTGCCGCCGGCGCCCAGCAACGGCATGCGCCCGTCCTACATCACGACGGCCACGTCCAAGTCGCTGTCCAGCGCCACCTCGTCCTCGTCCTCGTCGCCCTCGCGTCACCACGGCAACGGCAAGGCCCATCCGCCGCATCCGCACCCGCATCAGCATCAGCAGCAGCATCCGCAGCAGACGCCGGGGCGCCACCTGAGCCAGGAGGAGGAGGAGAACGCGTCCGACTCCGGCCACCACTCGCTCAGCAGCCTGCTGCCGCCGTACCGCCCCGCCGCCTTCCGGCCGCACCTGGGCCACATCAGCGTCTCCATGGGCCACATCGACCACATCGGCTCGCTGGACCGCCACTCGGCCAACGGCGGCAGTGGCTCGCGCGGCGCCCTCTCCTCCTCCTCCGCCGCCGCCACCGAGGCCTCGCTCCCGCCGAGCGGCACCGCCGCCACCACGCTGGGCCGTCTCCGCGGTTACGGCAGCGAGGCGCCGCCCCCCTACGAGCTGTCCATGTCCATGGAGGATGTGGTGCGCGACCTGGAGGAGAGGCTCGTCGAGAAGGACCACGAGCTCCGGCAGATGCGCCGCAACCTGGACGAGAGCGAGGACGCCATCGCACAGGTGAGCTCCTCTCTCCCACGACACATTTACCTGACGCTCAACCGCCACGCTTTTTTCAGGTAGAACGTCCTCCAAGCGGACAGAGAAATCTGAGCAGTTGTGTTAAGTACGATTAGCATATTATTCCCGGCACAGTGTCGCCACGCTCCCCTGTTCTGATATTGAGCCACAAAGTCAGAGGAACATTTCCTCGCGACTGGCCTCATTCCATACTGATGCAGCGGAACAAATGAGTGTATTTTTGGCCACCGGCCCTCTGCTCCAGTCCAGCCCTGCCCCCCCCCCCCCCAGTCAGACTCGCTGGCTCCCTCCGCTCAGTTAAGATGTCTCCACCTGCTTGGGTTTTTATGTGCCACAGCTGTGCATCCCTGAGTCTTCCTCCTCCATAGTCCTCCACCCTCCCCCATCCTCTCCCATCCATCAGCCTGTGCTAATGCTCCCTCTCCCGCGCTCCACCCAACCCTTTTTTTTTGAATGATAAAAACAGCACGAGCCATCCCACCCGTAGCAAAACATAGTTAACCATCGCTTGTCTTTTTTGTTTTTGTTTTTTTTGTCCTTGCTCCTTGCTTTTATTTCCTCTTCCATCCTTCCCTCCCTCCTTCCTTTCTTCATCCTGCATCCCCTCATTTCTTTCTCACTCATCACAATCACTCCCTCCATTCATCACTTCATCCTTTCCTTCACTTGTCCTTGTCCACCCCCCTCCCTCCCTCCCCCCCCCCCCCCCTTCCTTTTACTCCACCTCTTCTTTTTTGGGTGGGGGTGCTCTGAGAAGTCTCCCGTGTCCCGCCTGGCGCAGGTGTTCGAGGAGAAGCAGCGGCTGTGGGAGCGCGAGGTGGAGGAGCTCAAGCGGCTGTACGCGGCCAAGCTGCGGCAGGTCTCCCAGCAGGCCCAGCGCGCCCAGCGAGGCCTCCAGCTGCAGCTCTACAAGGCCCAGCAGGAGCGCGCGCGCCTGCAGCAGGAGAGCGAGGCCCTCCGCACCGAGTGCCAGAGCCTCCGCAGGACCGGAGGAGGAGGAGGAGCAGGAGGAGGAGGAGGAGGAGGAGGTGGGGGTGTGCTGGAGGAGACGCAGTGGGAGGTGAGTGGAGAGGAGACGGGAGGGTAGGGGAGGGGAGGGGGCGCCTGAGATAAGAGAGGAAGGAGAGGCAGGAGGTGGAGGAGGAGCAGGAGGAGGAGGTGGGGGTGGAGGTGGAGGAGGAGGTGTGCTGGAGGAGACGCAGTGGGAGGTGAGGAGACGTGGGGGGGAGGGGAGGGGAGGGGAGGGGAGGGGAGGGGGTGCCTGAGATAAGAGAGGAAGGAGAGGCAGGAGGAGGAGGTGGAGGAGGAGGTGCACTGGAGGAGACACAGTGGGATGTGAGTGGAGAGGAGACGGGGGGAGGGAGGCCAGAGATAAGAGAGGAAGGAGAGGCTTTGAAGAAGAGAGGAAGAGGAGGAAGAGGAAGCGAGGATAATGAGGCAGAACAGAGGGGGGTGAAGAGAAGCACAGAGAGAGGGCAGGGAGGAGAGGAGAGGAGAGGAGTACAGAGAGAGGGCAGGGAGGAGAGGAGAGGAGTACAGAGAGAGGGCAGGGAGGAGAGGAGAGGAGTACAGGGAGAGGGGAGGAGAGGAGAGGAGTACAGAGAGAGGGGAGGAGAGGAGAGGAGTACAGAGAGAGGGCAGGAGAGGAGAGGAGAGCAAGGGAGCGTTGAACTGTTTGGGATTTACAGAGAATTAACTGGATATGATACCTCCTAGTCCACAGGATGCAGCACTGTGGACTAGGAGGTTACGTACCAACTCTTACGAGAGACAAAAGATTAAAGGAGCTTCTAAAAAATGTGGGATTTTTTTTTTCTGCAATTCTGCAAGTTTGTTTCTGGTGAGAAACTAGATTTTTGCAGTCTCGAAAAAGGAATAGGAAAAGTCTATCTTTACTGACTTTACACACACACACACACACACACACACACACACACACACACACACACACACACACACACATAAAGTATACTGCATATACTGTATATATATGTAATTGAATATAAGATCATATTCAAAGGAAAGATGCTAAGAGGAGGTAGACCATAACACACACATAGACACACACACTTCCTTACCGTAAGGAGCACCACTCATACCCTTCTCTTCCTCCTCTCCTCTCCTCTCCTCTCTTCCTCCTCTCCTCTCCTCTCCTCTCCCCCGCAGGTGTGCCAGAAGTCGGGCGAGATCTCCCTGCTGAAGCAGCAGCTGCGCGACTCCCAGGCGGAGGTGGCCCGCAAGCTCAGCGAGATCTTCCAGCTCAAGACGGAGCTGCGCCAGTCCCGCGCCGACGCGCGCAACAAAGACGGCCAGGTGGAGGCGCTGCAGCTCGCCCTGCAGGCCGCGACCGCCCGCCGCAAAACCGCCGCCGCCGCCGACCACCGAGGCGGCTCGGAGGAGACGGTGGTGACGATGCCGTCGGGGTCGCCGGGGTCCGGCGCGACGGAGGACCGGCTCCGGGCGGAGCTCCTGCTGGAGCGGCGGCAGAACGAGGCGCAGGTGACGGCCTTCGAGGCGGAGCGACACACCTGGCAGACGGAGAAGGAGAAGGTGATCCGCTACCAGCGCGAGCTCCAGGCCAGCTACCTGGAGATGTACCACAAGAGCGAGGCCCTGGAGAGGGAGCTGCTCGAGCTCAGGGGGGGCCAGGGGGCCAGCGGAGGGGGTGGAGGTGGAGGTGGAGGTGGAGGTGGGGGTGGAGGGAGCCTAGAGAGGTGCATGGGTGACATGAGCAGAGATCTGATAGAGGAGGACGAGCCGCCTTCTGGTTTGCCTTGGATCGAAAGGATCGAGTCGTCCGAGATTTGATCGTCCACTTCCTCCGCCAACCCCCCCTCGGCCACAGACTGGGCTGAGTTTGGGGAGGGGAAAGGAAACACAACTGGTGTCTAAAAATATGAGAATGACCAACTTTCACCTTAAAAAAAGAATGGGACTTTTTGTGAGACTTGTCTTCCATTCTGTCTATAAAGAACATTTGGATGTATTTTCCGTACTGTGGATTGCTAGGTTTACTTGTTCCCTTTTTTTTGCTGTTTGGCAAAGGAAACCAAAACATGTTCCACAAACTGGTCTGTGGAGTTCTTTTTGTGGGATTTGTTTGCAGCTTGTTTCGTAAGGAAAGGAGATACCCAAGGATATGAAAAGGGACTTTGTTTTTTTTCTTCTCAAGATCATCTTGTACCGTTTGCCCCCGAAGACACGCTATGGCGTCTGGATATAACAAAAACTCCATCTTGTTATCTCAGCTATCTTTTCCACACAAATGAATAGCTGTAATTATGTCATAAAATTCAGATAAGATCAGCCCTCACAGCTTTATAGCCTCTGAGTGATAAATAATGCTGTTTTGACTTGGAAGTGCACCTCCAACTTTCCAGTCGACTTCAGAGCGTATAGCTTTATCAAATTACTGTGCCCCAAGCAATAATCTAATCATACAAGTAGACCAAGAACGGGGAGAAGAGACTTTGATGTTCTTTGATTGTTATTCAACGAGTAAAGGCTGCAGATAGTGACTGTGGCCAAGTTTTTTTTTGAAGCGAAATAAGAAATAAAATCCCTGTTTGGCTTGAACGTGTGCACTCTTCCTGCGAACGAGCATGCTGCACTTTACAGGGCCCTGGAGTTCTTCTCTTGAAACACCGCGGCAGAAGAACACGAGGAAGGAGGGTTTGGATTACATGTGAACTTGCCCCTCAATACACCCACACACCCAGCCAAGAACGACAGGCATGAACTTCAGATACCACCAGCCCCCTCCTAGTTCTTCTTCACATGTTTCTCACTGTATCCCTCCTAGCCCCCTCCCCAAACCCCCCAACCCACCCACACTGCCCCACTGCATGTATGGTATGCGGGTATCATATGACAAATCCCCAGGAATGACGTTGTGCAATGTCAAAAAAAGCTTGTGTTTTTCAGCTAGTCGCCCACACGTGAAGAATAAAATGACAAGAGGACTTCTTTTGACTGGAACCAAAAAAATGTCCAGTTGACTTGATGTCCTTCTCTCCTCTGCCTGAGATATCTGCTGTTTCCGTGGTTGTTGCATCAACGGTTAAGGATACGGAGCTGATACTGTGACTTGTGAATAACTAAAGGAACAGAAAAAAAAAAATATTTTATGTATTGATTTTAAATTTATATTCTACTGGTTATCACAAGGTATATTGTATATAAAAACAGAAGGTTAGTTCATATGTAAGGGATAACGGCCGACGAGGTGACCGGTTCGATGGAAATAATGGCTAGGTGGAGGTCTAGAACTCCGGCGACGTGCGAAGCACGGAGACGGAGTTACCTCCGCCGTGCCATTATTTCCATCGAACCGGTCGACCTCGAAGGCCGTTATCCCGCTTATCTCCCGTTTGTATTCATAACCTGTATATTTAGAACATAGTTTTATTCCACCGTTGCGTCCGTTAACATCGGTAAAACTGTCTTGACTGTGGGACTACTTTCCGCCACATATCAACTTTCTACTTGCAGGACAAAACTGCCGTTACTAGTTCTAAAATGGATGGTTGCTATGGCCAAAAGCCAGTCGTTAGTTCTAAATGGCTGGTTGCTACGGCTAAAAGCCAGTCGTTAGTTCTATCTCTCCCGTTGTCAAGCGGCCATATCCCAGGATTCTGATTAACTTTAACTTTGAAAGATCGCTACTTTTATAGCCTACATGGCATCCAACTAGCTACAATCCACCTCATTCATATGCTACAATGTTATTATGGTTCTGCACGTCTGTATTTCAGCTTGGATGCTACGTGACAGTTCATTTAAACTTCGCAACGAGTTTGGCGAATTAATATTCAAGTGTGATACGGGAACTACTTCAGAGGTAGCAGGTTATACGAAGTTAATGGCCACCCCATCAGCCAATCAGAGAAGAGAATTCCATTGTTGAGGGAGATAAGTTGTCTTAATACTACTTTCAAGTATGTTGTTGTATATTTTCTTGTATGGTCCATTAAAAGCTTTAAAGCAAACAGTTTCATGCTGATTTTCCACCTGAAATCGCCTGTTAGTTTCCAGACTAATACTTAGTTGTAATACTCAGTTGTAACAGTCGAGATTAGTACTGGCGTGTTGATCTTGGCAGAGTCTGATGTAATGGAATTAGACGTGTGTACATTCACACAATATCCATACATCCCTCTAAAACGTAATGCTACCAAAGTAACCAAACAAATAAATACGTAATACAATCAATAAATATCCTTTTACTTAGACAGAGCACAGACTCTGATTTACATTGAATTGGAATGCATATTGGAATGGTGTTGTGCAATTCCACCGAATTGGGCCTTCAAAAGGTTTTTGCTAAGGAGAACAGTCAGGTCTGCTGCAGTGTACATTGAGTGCGATTGATCAGTTGAGATCAGCCATTGTGGAGGGACAATGCCTGCTCTATTCTCCCCCAAGTTCACACACAAGGGAGTCTATGGAAAGGAAATTAAGGTGCCCCCCCCCCCCCCTTCCATCCCCTTGCAGTGTCCCAAAGAACAATGGTGGACTTGTGAGTGATAGGGAGAGAGCTGCCAAACACTAAGAACTCCCAGCACTTCGCTTGGGGCTTTGTTACCATTCTAATGCTCTCTCTCTCTCTCTCTCTCTTTTTCTTTCTCTCTCTCTCTCTCCTGCCCTCTGTTCCTCCCTAAGCTCACTTTTATTGATTGGAGTTTATAGCCCTCTTTAAAAGAAAAAAGGCAGCCCTGAGGTGTGGGCTTTTTTTTTGGGGGGGGGGGGGGATAAGTATCCCGTGAAATAGTCTCGTCCTTGGGCCTCCTATCTCATCCTCCACGACCTTCCCTGCCCCTCCTCCACTTAGCCAGGTTCTCGCATACCTCCTCGCCGACTTTGGACTTTTTGAGGTCAAAGGTCAGGCATGATAGGTCCCGGGAAAGAAACACAGGAGGGTTTTTATTTGCTCAAGGAACAGGTGTTCCCATGGAAACCGTCAAGGGAGGATTTGCGAAAGGAGAGGGGTATAGGGTAGGGTGTTTGTCCGAGCAAGAGCTGCCACACACACACATACATACACACACACACACACACACACACACACACACAAACGAGTAAGCAAGCAGGTGGTCCTGTAAGGATGGCCGTAAAAAGGCTTATCCAATTAGCTTGTGAAGTCGATGAGATTTATGTACATTATGTGTGCAGTTACTGCCACGCTCAAACAGCCTCTGCAGAACTGCGAGTGAACTACACACACAGACACACACACACACACACACAAACAACCCGATGGAAGAGTCAATACAGTACTTCTCATCAGCGAGAAAGTGGCAAGTGCACAACTGACTCATCCACAGGATTCAAACATTACATAAAGCCTGCACTCGATAAAACCATGAGGCCTTTTACGTAAGGAAGCATGTTAAAAAAAGGCTGCTGTGTGTGTGTGTGTGTGTGTGTGTGGAGTTAGCGAGGAGATAGCGTGGGCACCACGCTGCTCAACACACTTGTCTGTTTTTCAATTAATCTGAACAGCGCCAGCCAGATTAATGGAGCACTGGCCTCGGCAGCCCTACACGCTCAGCGTCCAGCTATTTTAAGTGAAGTGTGTTCACTGTGGGGGGGGGGGGGGGGGGGGGGTGGACCATCTCACCGGCCAGCCCATTATCATCAGACAGCCTGATAGAAAGCAGAGGAGATGGGGAATACTGATACAGGCATGTTCACACAATAGCTTCACATGCTTAACTGGCCCACACTTCAGGACATAGCAGATGAGATGAGGATGAACTGTTGGCATTTTTACAGACATGCAGCCACTGAGACCTGTATAGTAATTTCCTGCATGTAAGCCGCATTATGCATAAGTCGCAGGACAGTGTTTTAAGCAAGTTAAAAGAAACAAAACTATATTAACACTATATTAATTGCCCCCCTGTATTAACATCATAGCAGAAGAAATTTTGCAAAATTAATGTATAAGCCGCGGCTTATAGTCTGGAAATTACGGTACTATTGGGAGACTGACTAGTATCTGTCTTTAATGCATCCTCCATCTATGCTCTACCTCAGCTTCTGAACAACCCTCCTCAGATTACCTTGTACTATACATAAGGCATGGTGATATTTATTGTGACTCTACAGTAGGTCTCCTTTGCGCAGTAGTTTGCATATTACAGTATATATTCCTCACTTGTAAATGGAGAGCTATATGAATAAACGTGAATGTAAAACTGCCATCATCATCTGTGAGGTCTAGTCACGGGTGTCTATTGTAGCCTACTACAAAGGCGCACCTGAAGAGGTCTGTGCACCTACATTACCTTGTTGCCTTCATGCACGTTCTACATGGACCCTAAAAACACCTCTTCTCAATCAGTAGTCCTAAGAGGTCTTGTGCTTCTTGTACTGTACACAAATAGCTCCCTCTAGAGGGGAAAACAGAACGGTGCACAAGTTTCAGTGAACTGTGAAAATGTGGATTCATTTAATGGGTCATTATAAATCATCTTCTGTCAGTTTAATGGAAAAAAGTGGTCATGAAAACAGGCGCAAAAAAAAAATCAGTATAGTGTATAAAGTTTTTTATTTTTTTATTTTAAGATGCAAGTATAATATGAAACATACTGTACTATTAGAGGATAAATATTTACAATAGAAGTTGCATAACAACTGTTAGCAGAGAAGAAAAAAAAAAACGCACATTTATTATCATACAATTGGCTAAATGTCAATCGTGAGAAGTCAGAAAAGACAGGCTGGGGCTCTGGATGCGATCTATTCAATCTGGTTCATACTTAGGGAGGCAATGGGTGATTGTCTACCAAAGTAATGAAACAATTCAGAAAACAAATAAAATAAAATAAAAAGGAATCAAGCACACTCAAGACCTCATGCATTCCCATTTCCTCCCTACAATCAAGGCATACCTCTCAAACAAAATCACACACACACACACACACATATTCACTGATGCCACTCAACACCAGTCCCACATTGTTTAGCTGCTGAAAAAGCAGTGTCCAGTGCCTCTCCTGACATCCTTCTTGCCTGAGCCGCCTCAAAAAAGTCCATATCTAGGGCAGGGTGATGATGGATTTACCTCAGAACACCCTTTAAAGCCTTCCATACACCCCCCCTCTTCCTGGCCCACCCATGACTGCTGATCAAACATTCAAGTGTTCTTCAGCCAGCACTTTACACTCAGGCTCACGTCTCAATTTCCTGTCATGATGATTCAAGTTTGTTTTGGGCAGAAATTGCTATTATCAAATGGTGTTGGTTGCGGTGTCGCTTTTGCCCTCCAAAATCATCCATACATCTAGGTTTTTAAAAAAAAGCAAGCAAACTACATCTGCCTTGCAGCAAAAAAGCGCTCAAATTTAAAGGGAAGAAATTTGTTTGTTTGTTTGTTTGTCGGCACACTGGTAAAAAGCCAAGAAGCGTAAACAGCGAATCAGCGAAGTCAGAGGACAATAGGGTCTTTACACAACAATGGTCCTCTCCTCGGGCATCAAACATCTTCAGCACAAAAGAAAACGGAATCAATGAGCTCCTACAGAACACTGAATGCTGTTGAACAACTAAGCAGCAAAAATAAAAAAGGGAGATAAAATCTACTCCAGAGTTCAATGCGGACAATGGTGATGGGGATGATAAAGAGATGAAAATGGCTGATCAATAATAATAAAAAAAAATTCACCAAACTCACAACCAAACCGTATCTGGATGGGAGCGCACTGACGAGAAGCCAAGCACAACACTCCAGTGACGCTTCACTGAACGTTACGACGGCTAACATGTCACAGACATCAACTTTACTTTTTATTGTTTACGTTACGTCCTAACATTCATCATCATCATCATCATCATCATTATCATGATAAGATCTGGAGGGTGTGCAAGTTAAAGTGAAGGTCACTCATGTCAGAGTGACCAGTCTATTGACCTTGTTCATTGTGACTGACAGATGTGGGTATCCTCCAGCTGGACGTGGAGGGGTTGGGTGGAGGGGGAAAGGTAAGGGAGGGGGGGGTGACCGAAAAATGGACACGAAAAACAAGGAGTACGACCGCAGGTCAGTCAGTCAGTGAGGTCATCTCATAGCATGACCAGTTATTTATTTCACGCTTTGAATATATTACAAAGATGTCACTACCCATGAATGGAAAAGAAAAATGAGTCTCTCAGCACAATTCACAGTAGATTATGTTGTTGTTTTTTTCCTTTCAAGAAAATATATGTTAAATACATACACAGAGCAAAGAAAATGGCTTGGATCTTGGAAGTAGGTGAAAAAAAAAAACAGAAATCCTAGAAAGCACAAGATCGGCCAATTCCCTGCCCTGTTCGCCTGTAATAATCAGTAAATCTTCACACCGATACATGAATATATGCACTTTTATAAATCTCCCCCATTCACTCACTCGCACACTCGTCCACCATCCCAGTAGCCTACCGGGAGAGACACTCTAAAGTTTACAATCAGTAATCCATATTTAGGGAAAAAAGAAAATCTACAGTCTTTTAAACGTCACCTCAGGTTTCACTGACAAGATTCACAGAGTTCACCTTCACCTTATTCAATATGCTTTTTGTGTGTGTGCACAGATAACTGAGAAAGCCCAAGCCGCATTTAATACGTGCCTCTAAATATGTCTATGCTTTTTATGTATTTATATTATATATTTATAATGATGTTTAAATATCATCTGTAAATAAACAACGGTCAAGCATAAACGTGTCGTGTTTTCACCCGTTCAGAATAGTTGCACGCATTCCCCCTCAAAAGTGAGCAGACAAAAGAACGCAGATAGGGGAAATTAGAAATAAAAAATCAAAGTCTTGTAGACTAAGAAAAACTAAAAATCCTGAAAGAGGGAAAAAAACATTCCCCCCATCCATGTTAGAGAAGAATCTCTCTCTCTCTCTCTCTCTCTCTCTCTCTCTCTTTCTCTCTCTCTCTCTCTCTCACACACACACACACACACATACACATCCAAAAGAAAGTAGACCAGACAGATATTGAGGGTGTACGAATGAGTGAGTGAATGAATGAACTGATGTATGTATGTACGAGTGATCCATTTTCTAACTGTCATTAAAACAATTCTGGACCAGAGACACTTACACACACTGTCTGCTCTACTGTTAAAACTGGTGAGGACTTCACGCCATCCTGCCGTGGCCTGACCGCTCCAAAAAGGACGTGGGAGGACCGTCCGTCACACAGGAGGTCTTCCATCGGACAGGAAGGAGGGAGGGAAAGAGGGAGAGAGGGAGGGAGGGAGGGATCGAAAGAAAAGAAGCTGGTGTGGGTGGAGGGACGGCGCAGTTGTCGAGTCTGGGAGCGCAGCTCACGCGTCTGGTCAAATCCTCGGTCGTCGCCGTTTGCTTCACTTGCCCTCCGTAGGGACATCAAAAATAGATCTGTTTGGCATCTGACGGGTTCTGTTCCATGGGGCAATAGGGACACTTCAACCTGTTGGACATGGAGACACAGAATACAGCCTCTAAATACATCCTCTGAATACAGCCTCTGCATACAGCCACTGAATACAGCCTCTGAATACAGCCTCTGCATACAGCCACTGAATACAGCCACTGAATACATCCTCTGCATACAGCCACTGAATACAGCCACTGAATACAGCCGCTGAATACAGCCACTGAATACATCCTCTGCATACAGCCACTGAATACAGCCACTGAATACAGCCTCTGAATACAGCCACTGAATACAGCCACTGAATACAGCCACTGAATACATCCTCTGCATACAGCCACTGAATACAGCCACTGAATACAGCCTCTGCATACAGCCGCTGAATACATCCTCTGAATACAGCCTCTGAATACAGCCTCTGAATACAGCCTCTGAATACAGCCACTGAATACAGACTCTGCATACATCCTCTGCATACATCCTCTGCATACATCCTCTGCATACATCCTCTGCATACATCCTCTGCATACAGCCTCTGAATACAGCCACTGAATACAGCCACTGAATACAGCCACTGAATACAGCCTCTGAATACAGCCACTGAATACAGCCACTGAATACAGACTCTGAATACAGCCACTGAATACAGACTCTGAATACAGCCACTGAATACAGACTCTGAATACAGCCACTGAATACAGACTCTGAATACAGCCACTGAATACAGACTCTGAATACAGCCACTGAATACAGACTCTGAATACAGCCACTGGATACAGACTCTGAATACAGCCACTGAATACAGACTCTGAATACAGCCACTGAATACATCCTCTGTGCGAGTGAAAGGGACATTCTCCTTCTCTCACCTTCCATTTTTCATCCAAACCATAAGCTGTCAAGACTGCTACTCCAATCTTGCATAATGACGAAAAGCCCCTTACATACGATGAAAAAGGGCTATTCTCATTGCATCCAAATAATATTGCCATAAAGAGGTCACGCACTAATGTCTTGGGCCAATCGTTATGGGGCACTAAGAGTGAGGTGAAGTGTTTCCATAGTTACAGAAAAGGCTTTTACAGAGACCCTCTGAGAGTGCCTCTGAGCACAAATCGAGTGCCGAGTTTTTAAAAGTGCATCAGACTCGAGGCTTAGCGGCACCGCTGGCATCTGAGATGATGAAAACGAAACTCATCCCCTCATCATGTGCTATTTAATGCCAAGCACCATCAAGCACTTAGAAACTACAGAAGTGGTAGAGCATGTCATTAGGGACTGAAGGGTCATAGCAGTCAGTAACAGTAGTTCGTACAGTGCTCCTTGCCATAGGGAAACGTTCGTTCGTCCGTAACAGTAGTTCGTACAGTTAACCTTTTACGATAAAATGCAAATAATTATTTCCAGGTCAATAAGAACTCTAAGTACCTTCGACAACCTTGTCTTGTCCTCTTTCATCTCCGACCGAGTCAACTGATCAACATTCAACACGAACTCCACAAACCCAGTAAGTATACCGACATGCACAACATATTTGTCAATACCGAAGGAATATTTCAAAATGGCGTCGGGGGAGGGTTTAACCTTTGAAGTGGGGGAAGATTTAAAACAAAAATTGTGAAAATATGAGGTAAAATGTACAAGTGTAATGTACCGAAAAACTATGTAGACATGTTGAAAAAGCTATTTGGTTTGAATATAGATTGTTCGTGTAACATTAGCGGACATTTTATCATTTTATTTCATGACGTAATTTGCAACATTAAAATATGCCGGGAAAATGGAGGGACATTATAAAAAACCAAAGCGCGCGTTAACGTTATCGCTAGATATCAGATATGCAGTAGTCATGCAGAATGAATTCGCCATTGCCATGAGTAAATATGAAGGTCAGATTGTAATTACATAATTTAGAATCGAGTAATGTTTTTGGATTCGTAGATTTATATAATTAATAGCAATGAAGTTTACACTTAGCAATCAGTGCAAGCTAGACACTTCTGCACGGCGAGGCAGGAGGTTGTCGACGCACAAGGTAAGTAAAGCATTTAAGCAAACATTGTTGGTAACGTTAGCAAGGTCGAAGAGTCGTGTAAGGTTTTGGGATCGTATGTTTATATAATGAATCGTTTTGAGGCTTACACTTAGCAATCAGTGCAAGCTAGACACTTTCTGCACGGTGAGGCAGGAGGTTGCGTCGACGCACAAGGTAAACGTTGTTGGTAACAACGCCAGACATAGATTTCAGCACAACAATATATTTGTAAGCAACACGTAGTGAATTAAGTGGCATTTCAATATTTTATTTGTGTAAGATCAGAGTCCAATGAAATGGTTAGGCTGAATTCGAGTTATTAATATTGTGCACACACAGCGTAAAATGGCACTGACCGCCGTGGGGATTTTATTCAAATAATTACTAGATGGCTCCTTTTTTACCCAGTAGGTGGCAGTCCAGGACAAGAAATAACAGAACTGTATATACACAGCTCTGCTATGTCCTATCCTGGACTGCCACCTACTGGATAAAAAAGGCACCCACCTAGTAGTTATGTGAATAAAATCCCCTCTGTGTTCAATGAAAACCTAGTTAACACATGAATCCAACAAACCACATAACCAATAAAAATAATGTTTTCGTAGCAGCACTTTCCAACAACATAATCACTGCCCATGAAATAATAATTTAGTTTAATATATTTGCTGTATGATTTTTTTTTTTTTCCTTTCTCAGAAAAAATGCCTAAATATACTGAGGCTGCCATGGCAAAGGCCCTGCAGGAATTGGAGGAGGGCGGGAGCCTCCGCAAGGTGGCTGCCCACCACAGCATCCCCCCACACCACCCTACAGCACAGGAGGCGTGGGCGGCATGGGCATGGGCACAGCGTTTCCCACCCTAACCGGGCCCTCATGCCAGGGGAGGAGGCATTGGTGGGCTACATTTTTTGGATGGTGGTCCACGGGTTTCCCATTACCCTTGTTATTGGCCACTGAGATTTGTAAGGCGTCTGGACGGACATCACCCATAATGAACATGGAGAAGGGCCTGAGCAAGATGTGGTGGACTCGCTTCAAGTCCTCATAACAGTCCATTAACAATGTTAAATAATAAACAGGATAAATATTTGAAATACTCCTGGCATATGCTCTGGCATCTTCAATTTACATTAGAAACACTTCCACAGGTAGCCTTTGTGTACATATCCATGGGAAGCAAAATATTATCCAGACAGCTTGGAGGACTTGCAAGAATGATGTAACAACATACAACAGGCAACCTGCCACTGTGGCCTCGCGGAGGCCTGATCCCCTTGATAGGGAGAGGGTCCATGGGGCCATCTGCCAGGCCCTGTACCAGCAGCATGGGTTCAACTGCGACGAGACGGGCTTTGGAGACAAGGGGCCACTCCAGGCAACGTGTCCTCTGTCGCAAGGGACAGAGGCACGTGTACGTGTGACCACGTCCTGTCCACTGCTGCGTGAACGCTGCTGGGGAGAGCATCCCCCTGTTCGTCATCTTTCTCAGCACAGCCTGGAGGGGCCAACCAACGCACTCTACGGCGTGTCGGAGAGAGGCTACATGGACAGTGACTTGTTCCTGAAGTGGCTGGGGCACTGTACGCCCTCTACCATCAAGAGCGGGTTCCGATCTACAGGCCCGTTCCCGCTTGACAGGACAATTCATTGAGTTAACATCTTTTTCTAAACACCTACTAACAGCTCGTCAAAGGCCTCTGGAAACCACACCACCTTCATCCGGATACGGATGAGGACCCGGAGGACCTCACTGACGTCGCTGACGTCTCCACCGCTGTCGCCGCTGCCTACGCGTCTTCTCCCACCACCTCCGCCGCCGCCCACATGGGAACCGTCACCGCCACTGTAGCCTCCTCCACCTTGGGGAACCACTGCCTCCTCCTCCTCGGCCACCTCCACCACCGCTGCTGCCACCACCGCTGCTGCCACCACGATGACCCCTGCTGCCACCACCACCACCACCGCTGCTGCCACCACCACCGCTGCAGCCACCACGACCACCGCTGCTGCCACCACGACCACCGCTGCTGCCACCACGACCACCGCTGCTGCCACCACCCTTGCTACCACCACCACCCTTGCTACCACCACCACCCCTGCTGCCACCACCACCCCTGCAGCCACCACGATGACCCCTGCTGCCACCACCACTGTAGCCACCACCACCCCTGCTGCCACCACCACACCTGCAGCCACCACGATGACCCCTGCTGCCACCACCACTGTAGCCACCACCACCCCTGCAGCCACCACGATGACCCCTGCTGCCACCACCACCCCTGCAGCCACCACGATGACCCCTGCTGCCACCACCACTGTAGCCACCACCACCCCTGCAGCCACCACGATGACCCCTGCTGCCACCACCACTGTAGCCACCACCACCACCCCTGCTGCCACCACCACCGCTGCAGCTACCACGATGACCCCTGCTGCCACCACCGCTGCAGCCACCACGATGACCCCTGCTGCCACCACCGCTGCAGCCACCACGATGACCCCTGCTGCCACCACCACCACCACCCCTGCTGCCACCACCACCACCACCCCTGCTGCCACCACCACCACCACCCCTGCTGCCACCACCACCGCTGCAGCTACCACGATGACCCCTGCTGCCACCACCGCTGCAGCCACCACGATGACCCCTGCTGCCACCACCGCTGCAGCTACCACGATGACCCCTGCTGCCACCACCACTGCAGCCACCACGATGACCCCTGCTGCCACCACCGCTGCAGCCACCACGATGACCCCTGCTGCCACCACCACCACCACCCCTGCTGCCGCAGCCACACCACCACACCCCTGCTGCAGCCATATATATTTTGTTTTGTGTTCTGGTCTTACAAGGGCTTCTTGAAATGGCACTTCATTCAGTATGCATGTTGTGTTCTGTGTCCTGGTCTTACAAGGGATCTTAATCTGATGCATTCACTTGTGATTGTTGCAATTATGTTCTTTTCACATTTGAAATGCTTTACAATATATATTTCTCTTTAACATGGCACATATGAATGTCCTATGCTGTAATGCGGTGTTACACCGTCTTCCATGCACATGAAGGCTTTACAAATTAATGTTATTATGCGGTTGAGTAACCTTACCGTTCATTGCGATCATAAACATGTTATGACATATAAACATGCTAACGTTGTACTGTATAGAAACGAAGGAGGGACAGTACTAGCAATACTAACATGCAGTTGTGTTTTCATTAAGCATTATCGCACGAGTGGTGCTGTTGGCTGTGGTTCGCCGTCGGCACGAAGCCTCATAGCATCAACCTGTTCAGATGTCTCAAAAGTGTTCTTACATGTGACACTTTTCTATGTCCCCCTCCACGCAAACACTTGACTTGATGCACTTTGTGTTTATAATAAAAGTTGTCACTGCTGCACTCGGAGTTTCTATTGATTTATTCAAAAGTATTAGTTATCACAGAAAGGACGTGGCAGTATCAAATGACTTGGCTAGTAAGGCTAAACTGCAGGTAAGCTAAATCCTAAAATAATTATTGCCAGGTCATTGACCAACAAACCTATGCGTTAACTACTTAATTGACCTACATTAAACACCGTGAAAACACGTTATAAGGTGTAAAATGTGTGTTTAAATGGTACAAAACGACACTGTACGAACTACTGTTACGGTTTCGCGAACCTAGTGTACGGAATACGGTTACTGGCTACGTTAGCAAAACAAGGGACGTGTCCTACTAAATCACCCATAGTGTTAGCCACAATGCTCGGATATAACCCAATCAGGGCTTATTTTGACGACAAGACCCTCCTCTACAAATAAAGCTATAGAGGAAGTCTATTGGACCTCGTATCACTCAATCATCCTGCAGGAAGTGCCAAAACTGGCCAAACCAGAGGCGACAGACTGTACGAACTACTGTGGCGACATTGCTATATAGGCCACAAATAGTCTCGGAAATAACTGTGCCTGTAACTGTGCCTGTTGCTGTGTCTACAGTATATCCAGTGCATCAAACCCAACCCCCCTGCAGACATAATAATCATCTAGGTTTTTCTCTGCCATCCAAACAGTGGTTTATGAGCAGGGTTGGTGAATACATGACCGGAAATATGGAGGTCTTACTTTCCAGCGTTGGTGAGCTTGTTGAGGGCGTCTCTGGAGATCACGTGCCCACAGATGAGCTTCATGGGTGGGTTGCTCTCCGAGGTCTGCTGCCTCAGGATGGGGCAGGCGAACACTGAGTGGTACCAACACTTCTTGCCGAGGTCAATCTCAATCTGCGCACACACACACACACACACACACACACACACACACACACACACACACACACACACACACACACACACACACACACACACACACACATCAACAGGATTATGGAACAGGCGTAGACATGCTACACACATAGCTTCAGACTTTCATGATGTTCACAACTTCATGATCACAAACAAAAAGGCTTCAAACGTTATAAATGTTTATTTATGTTTACGGCACAAGTTTAAAACTGAAAACAGAAAACAAAATCCTCCAACTACATCTTCAACTCTAAATTAGCTTGCAGTTTAATGACTGTACACAGTCACAGGCCTAATGTAGCTCTGTAGACTTTATATCCATGATATATCTTTAGGTATTTTCAGAAGTCGACAGACAGAAAAGAAGACAGGCCGAGACAAATGTGTGGATGGAGATCCGAGACTGATTATGAACAAAAAGTGTGATGAGGAAGGATACACTTAAAAACAGAAGCTGAAAACAGCCCTGTTGTGCATAATTAACTACTACACATAGTAGTTCTCAATGATGTTTGCAATGTGATATAATGTTTGGTAAGGGACAAAACACTGTGGGGAGTCTTTCATTATTATTATTTCTACAAAACAGCAGGGGACTCTTACAAATATCATTTTTATAGTTTTCATTGCGACCGACAGACAGACAGAGAAGGGAAGTTACCGGAAGTTCGTCCTTGTGAGTCCACACCCCACTGCACTGTCGCTGCTCGATGACCTGCTTGATGTTCATCAGGACGGGCAGGGCCATA
The DNA here is from genome assembly GCF_963854185.1 of Sardina pilchardus. Taxonomy (NCBI): domain Eukaryota; kingdom Metazoa; phylum Chordata; class Actinopteri; order Clupeiformes; family Clupeidae; genus Sardina; species Sardina pilchardus. The sequence goes on along the minus strand of NC_085014.1, from coordinate 14,940,989 downwards.
CAGCCAGAGGCAAAACTACAACACACAGCACAGCACAGCACATCTGGATTAGCCTCAGTCACATCACGCACGGCTCATCACAACACACAGAACACTCAGATCAACAAAAAGTGACATATTGAACAATAGGGGCCCTGCCGTGGAGTTTGACACTCATCTAAATTAGACCACGATTGTAATACACTTCTAATATAGTTATAATAGACGTTTCATGGTGTTACGACCCACTGTGCGCCAATCAGGCTCTGTGCAGTCAGTGCACATGCAGTGCAGTGCAGACCCGGTGGTGTCAATTAGTTGTTGTGCACAAATGTAGAGCTGGGTATTTAAAGGGGCTCTACGCTCCCTCTGAACGCTATCTATCATTTTGGGCACTGGGTGCCATTGTGGCATATTCTCTTCCCACCATCTTTTATCTCTTTACATCTTCCTCTTTCTTTCATTTTACTGACATAAGCATCGGCCACACACACTTCATTCTTTCCCCTAGATATTTAATTGCAGATATTTATAATACTTTTTGGGTTAACCTTAATCCTGCTTAAGAGGTTGGAGAACAGACATGAATGAAGTTTCACTGGAGGACAGCAAGTCAGTCATTACAAAGGTTGTGTGTGTGGTGGTGGTATTCCACTTCTTTCTATTGCAATACAAGCCCAAAGAGTATTTTGTGACTAACGATTTCATGATTATGACTCAGCAACAACCACACAGTCGCACGGTGACCTAACTGAGACGTTTACACGGAGCGTGGAAAAAGCACTGACTAGCGTGAAAGGTCAACACATCCAGGCGAGTCACCTGACACTGAGGGGAGACTCCACAGAGAGGCCCAGGAGGGCGCAGGCGTCCCTGGTGAAGATGTTGCAGATCTCAGCCCACTGGTTGGTCTCCAGCAAAGTCCGGTAGGGGGAGTTCTCGATGCCATGCCGAAGGTAGACCAGACTCCCCATCAGGATCTGGATATCTGCACGGGACCACAGGAGATTTTCAAAGAGATTCTGATATGAGTGAAGTAAGCCAGCTTTTATTAATGCAATCTATCATAGTTTAAGTTTCCCAATCAACCCAATTAAGACACCACCTTATAGAACATACAGGACATTGCTGTGCCATCCTAGCATAGCCCTGGCCTCATGCAGAGCTTTTAACACAAAGTGTGGTCTCTCAACATCTCAATCATCACATATAGCACCACTTTATGGTTGACAAACAGTGGATGACCCTTTTCTCAAAGAGTGTAGCTATAGCTTTATTCAAAAATAGCAAAAACAGACAACTATCTCCTCAGTAATTTCATCCAAACTTAAGTTGAGCAACTCCTCTTCATTCACACTAAGATTATATAAAAACAACAACAACAACAAAAAACAGAACAACATTTCGATATGTACCATTTGGACGGGACACTCGTGCAGCCAATGGGCAGTGGCCTTGGGCTGACTCACCCCTCTGGTGCTGTGCGGCAAAGGGCTGGAAGTGGCGGGCATACTGCAGAGCTTCCATCTGGTTGCCAATGCCACCGTTGAGCAGGCTGATGAAGTACAGGCGGTGCAGCTTGAACTCCAGGGTGCTGTTGAGGTCCAGCAGCCGCTGCCGGTTCGTCACGGCCCACCTGAGGAGAGTCAAAAACCGGTGAGCAAGCCACGCAGAAATATCCACTTGGGGTGGCTCTCAAAATCTCTCCTCGATCCTCGATGCTCGGTCCTCGAGGGGCGATCCCACTGATCTATAACTAACACTGGATAGACTATCCCATTATTTTCGCCCCATCATTCTTTATCTAGATCAATGAGGACGAGGATCGAGGAAGGAAGGGAGGGTGTATAAAAGACCAAATGAGAGGCACCCATGGTAAGATCATGATTTGGGAGATCACGTGACAGCATGGTAGATGTGACCGCTCGTTTGAAGCATCACAAGGACACACACAAATAAAGTAAATATGAAATATCAAATGCTAGCAAACTGAATTGGGAAATAAAAGTAGTTGAAACAGGAAAAGATCTTATCAAATCTCATCTGTGAGTCCTAGTTAGTAACCTGACTTTCGCCAGATCCTGTAGTTCGCTGTCTGCTTCACACAAGGATCTGGGACTTCTCGATAGGAGATGTATTTCTGAAGGCGGGTCCTTGTAAAACATCCTCGCATGTGATTTGATAAACCACTTGCCTGTTATCTTGAATGACGTGCTAGGCTTCTTCAAGTTCTTGCCAAACCCGGTCGGAAGAAGAGTAAAAACATCCTTGCCACCAATAAATGTCTTCAAAACTATTCTCTGAAAGAATGAATACTCGATAGATTCGACAAAACGGTTGAAATAGCAGAATCAATGTCAGCACAAGACTCCTCGCTGCGTGCCGCCATTGTTATTTGAATCAAACACTCGCTTCGGCGCTCCTGATTGGCTGCTCATTTTTTGATCACTGGCACAGGGGTTTGGATTGCCCTCGCGTCCAGACCCTTGTGTGGAGCTCAGCGAAACGCCTCTGGTGGAGCATGGCGGAACTACAAGGGTCTGGCGAGAGTCAGGCTACTAGTTAGTGCAAGTCAAAGGATGTTTCACTAGAATTGTAATCTGGGTGCACTGCCCCTCAATTTCATTTCACTGAGATACTAGTCTGGCATCTGCAATACACTAACATTTCTTGGCCCATCAGCAACGAGTGGGGTTTACGTACATTTCAAAACTGAAAGTGGCTGTGGTAAATGTTGTCGCAACGACTACAAACATTAAAAAAAAACCTTACAGTAAGAGGAATGTGTGCATTTATATAGAAAAGGTAGGCCTATATACAATGTTTTCTGACTGCCGATGCGGTTTATTATCAGTTTGTAAAGATCGGGCAAAGTAGGAAGTAACATTAGCAATCCCTGACCAATGTGATTTGTTACCACAACGTCTATGCCTGTTTTGGTGCTAGGGTTTGGAAATGTTTGCGCAATCGTCGAAGGCCAGACTCTCTTCACAAAGAGAAAAGAAGTAGTGAGTCTGGAATCCAGGCTACTGGCCTGCAGTCTAAACGTGAAAGTGAACTCACTCTAGAGCGGGCCGGAGATCCTGCGTCCGCAAGGCCTCCAGGATTCGATTCAGTTCAAGAAAGGGTTGCTTCATACTCATATCGATAACCACACCAGACTCCTGCAATACATAACCAAAAAAGTTTTTATTCAAGAGAAAATGGGTTTAGATCAGGCACACAGTAATTGCAGACAGCGGTTGTTAAGATTTGAACTTGAAAGAGAGCCAGGACTGACAGACAGGTTCTTCCAAGTTACAGGTATGACATGTATAAAAGGTGCTCGATCCTAAACCGCTTTTGGCCAGCACTTCTAAAGGTCACGTTCTTACTGGGAGAACACTTTAATGAGTTCTGTCTTACGTGCCCATTTGTAATGTATTTTAAGCAGCACTACAGTACCTGGCATAAATCTTCAGCGACATTCAGCATTCCTTGTCGATAGAGGTGTTCTACGATGGTTTCACTGAGGTACTTCTGTCTCTCTGGCGTATCCCACACGGTTTCAGCAACGACCGCACTCACCTCTGCATCAAAATTCTGCAAAACAAACAGAAGGGTTCCTACATGTACTTCACAATTTTATCATCCATCCCTTGTTCCATGACTTACTCTTAGGGAAGCATACCCAATTTCAAACATTTTGAACCCCCTCCCTCCATTCAAGCATATAAGTCATAATTCTCAACCAAAACAGGAAAGAAATATCCTAGAGCACATACTATGCACCATTCATCCAGTCTGGAAAAGACCATTTCATATTATTGAAGTCCAAGGTGTAGTAATACATTCACTCCAAATAAATAACAGATAAATAAATACATAAACAAATAAACTCACCCTATCAATAGCCTTGCCCACTTTGGACACACTGCCATGTATGTCCTTGTGTTTAGACGCAAGCATCTGCACTGTCTCTTTGATTTCCTTGCAGCATTGGGTCATTGTTTGAGAAAAGACGGACAAGTCTGCATCTTGCACACCTGAAAGTTCGAATCAGAAGTTAAATCACAACAGGTCAACTTTACAAGTATAATGCAGACTCACAATCGTTATTCATATTGCATATGATTATTAAAGTATGAACTTATTTTCAAGACATAAAGTATTATTCTGAGAGTGGAAACTGTCTTCCTTCATACGTTTCCCCTCTACCAGATGAAACACTGGCTGAACATCATTGCATAGCCAAGCTCAAGTACTTCTCTTTGCGGTATCTCTGCCCATTAACATCGAGGCCTTACCAAAAGCGACCAGCTGACTGCGCAGCTCGCAGACGTTCCTCAGCAGCTCGTCCAGGCGCTCCTCGGACTGGTGGCTGTACGTCATGAAGCGGTGGAGAACCTTCTCCAGCTCCCGCTCAACGCACGCACACTGCTCCATCACGCTAAGGCAGGCCACACATTCACACTGCTCATCCACCTAAAACACAGGGTATGTTTACATGAATTACATCATCAATATGAGACAGGTGCATACAGCATAATATTTGAAAGAGGTGCCAATTACAACATGTGATAAGACAACCACTATCTAGAAAATATACCAGCCTTGCATTCATAAGCTACACAATGTACTCAACACTTATTCAATTTGGGTAAACATAAAGGCAAAGTCTGACACTCTCATAACCTTCAAATTATTTGAAGAGATTGAAAAACAATTATACTTTTTATGTTACAGTGCTTCTGAATGACTTCATTTGAATTTTCAAAAAGATGGAAACGAATCTTGACTACTAGACCACTGGCACTGACAAATCTCTTGTTTGTTTGCAAAGGGGTTTTCAGTAGGCCTGTGCGAACCACACCAGCTTTAATGTATTTATAATTCGTTTTAACTAGCGTTGCGATCATATTGCTACAAGACGTGTTTTACTGCCTTGCCAACTGGACGGAACAAGACTCGCACAAAAACTCATTGTTTACTAGAGAACATGGCTTGCAAGTAACATTACAAAACAAACATGCTGTCACCTAGTTGGACACATTTAGATCACCATCTACTAAGGTCTTTTAAAATTACTTAATTATCAAGTTATCGTGTGTTAACAGCGCAATGTTCTTTATTGGGAACCTCTCCATTTATGGCGCTGGCAACTTATCCCAAGTCTCAAAAAAACATACCAATGTATTCAATGTAACGTTAGCTCAAACAGCTAGCTAGGCCCGGAAGGCATATGTCATAGAACAAACTGAATCGAGGCACTGCTAGCTTGGGCTAAATCATCTCAATTACTCTATTGGAGAGCAACTGCAAGAATTTGACAAACATATTTCTGACTGTATTTCACATCGGTATTGTGAAACTATTATTAAACTCTTGAAACAAGAACTATCCAAACATATTAAACTATCCGCAATGAATTGGCTAGCGTGCTAGCTATGTCAGGACAAAATATTAGCTAGCAACGCAGGCTAACGCTAGGTTTTAATCATACAGCATAAACACAGATAAGCACAGGCTAAGACATTTACTGAGCGAACATACATCGCCTATACATTGATGCAACATATGAGGTTAATATATTGAACATGAAACCGAGGGTGTGCTGCTAAAAATAATTCCACAATGCCCTCAAGTGAGTGTAAACAATATAAGTAAATACAGGTAGCATTGCTAGAAACCTAAACAGTAAGGTCCAAAGCTAACTGAATTCAGAGGATACCTAGCAGATAGCAGAGCTAAAACCATCAAGCACAGGGAAGCGAACAAGCTGGCTAGCTAGGTCCGTGATATATGAAACAATTTAAGCCACTGTCTGAATGTATGGCTAATGGTTCGAGTTGTTCGAGTTTAATATGGGAACAACTCTCTTTATTTCGAATGACATACTGTACACTTAATTTTAACTGAAAACAAAACAAAACACAATGTACTTGCCTGTTGTGACAGCACCTCTCCACCAGACGTCCCTCGAAGCTATGCGAATTTGTCCTTTACTCTCCTTTTGGGGTTTACAGGCAGGGGAGCCCTCCAAATATTAGTTACAATGCTGCCATCTACTGTAGAGGATGGAAATGAAGGCTTCATCATGGTAAAGTTTTACACTTGCACATTGTGTTCCATTGTTCCATCCGTGCTGTTCTAAACCTGTGTCCATTCAGTCCTGTCCAGATTGTGCATGAGAGATGGTGACATTGTTGGGCGGTTTAGAGATTAAATAGGGGTTGATTGTAAGCAATCAATTAACATGTAAGATCAGAAGATGGTGGCTAATAAATATATAAATAAATGATCAAATAGGTAGACATGCAGACATACTAACTGTACATACTTGGAAACATACACATAGGCCTACATACATGCATACAGTACATATGTTTATGTTTCTTACACTATGTTTCTTACACTTTTGTCTAAAGCCTCTTGCTATAAAGTTAACATAAAAACAGTAGGCTAACCTTTTGCAACTTTATATGTTTCAACATTTTGACTGTGGGCAAAGCCTATCACATAACCCAGGGATCTCCAACAGGTAGCTTGTGAGTTACCAGTAGCTCCCCTCTTGTGGATAATGGGGTCACAAATCATTGGCATCATTATTTTGGGGGTCGCGGGCTGGAAAGTTGGAAACTTCTGGCCTAACATACAAGGTCAAAAGATGGTGATAAATACAAAAAAAAAAAAAAAAAAACCTTTGGAATAAATATCTGATGCATTAATGATGAGGTAGAAAGACAGAAGGCCACATTTAGGCTGAACCTCCACAACTGTGTCTGTCTTGCCCACATACTGATTTAGAGTAAACAGGATCACTGGATTAAAGTCATTTTAATATGTCGGGTTTATGCTCCCTTGCTGTTTCACTCAGGATAGTCTAAAAACCAGTCTAAAAATCAATCACCAGTTCCGCAGGCAGTGAAGATAAGCACAACAATCTAGTTGAAGTTAAACCTGAAGGACGAGGAAGGCGGCTCAGCCTCAGATGTTGACAGGCAGGTTTAGTCAGTCAGGCCTTTCCAGACCTAAGCCTTGTGTTCACTGCGTGAGAGTAGGACCTCTGGTTATGGACTGTGGTCCCATTTGTGAGAGAGACCGTTGCCCTCTGGCTCAAGGTCCATCTTAAGTAAGCTCTTCTTTTGTGCGTTGCAACAAATATCATGTGCGTCAGTGCCACAGCCCTCTTGCCTCATCACATTTTGACTGTGCGTGTATTTGATTGAGCATTTGACTGTGTTAGTAGAACTTATTGACGTGCCATCCCCACTATTGTTAGTCCAAATCAATCCTTTGTCTTCTTGACATCTTTAGCAGATGCATGATGTTCGCTAATCTTTTAGGATTTGTGCTAGGGTCGTTTGTGTCTGTATATTCCTTTGGACTATAGCTTTGCTCTTCTGAATTGATAGTGAAGCATTTGCTGCAAATGTATTTTCCATAATTAGTCAAATAAAGTCGTTTTAATGTGATGCAATTTAATATTGAATCATAAAGGCCACAGAATTATCCACACTGAGGCCTAGCGAGGAACAGAAGGGCAAGGGGAAAGACATTTAACAGGATTAAACCTGTGACACCATATGTAAATCTCATTGAGATTTACATATGTACAAATTTACTTATTCACTTTGAAGATGATCAATAGGCCTACATGACTATAAAATGGCACACAGACATGCAGAGGACCGCAAAGTAGCAATTTAGGAAGGATCACACTGGTTTGAAGTGCAACTTCTTATTGCATAACATCTGTAATATGATATTTTACCAACTTGAATCAATCTGGGTGGGAGGCAGCTAGGCAACGAGGATATAAAAGTAAGCTATATGGATCTATAGCACCACAAATGCTCTGAAACATTGTTCAACCTGTCAGTTCCATAAAACATTCCATGTATAGCCTTGACCAAACGGGAAATATCTGTGGTGAGCAGAGGAACTCGCTTAAGTTGTGATCACATTATCTGCATCACTGTACCACAAAACACCCGCTGATAAGAATACAGTGTGTTCTCTGTTTCCATCGGTGGGGATGTTTGGGATAAAAATAAAAAAAAAAGAACAAAAAGAAAAAAAAACGCATTTGGACAAGATACAAAGTTCACACAAACTCGGGCGTGATGGATATCACACCCCTCGTTTCAATCTGCTATCCAATCATATTACTGGACCTGGCGCACGCCCGTGCCACCATAGACATAGAACGCTAGACGGAGCATTGGCTGCTGAGACGCGAGAAATACGGCCGCCATCTTGGAGAGGTGAACGTCGAGAGACAACACATACGGAAGATACAGGATTCCGGGCTGGTGTGCTGCATACTCCTACTCAAACGAGCGAACGGCAGAGATGAGGAAAACAAGATAACTTCACAAGTAAGGTTTAACATTACTGTGCTATTGTTTGTATTTTGTAACAGCATATTATCATATTATCGATAGCTACCACAGAGTTAAAGATGCTGACATCGTTAACAGCTAGCACTATTGATCGTTCTAGGTTAACACAAGAGTACAACTAGCTAGAATTGCTTGGCAATGACACTGATTAAACATGACATATTTGAACATCATAAGTAGAAGTAAGTAATTGAAGTTAAATATTGTAAAAGCCAATAGGAGTAAACATTTCAGTCCACATTGAGTTGGGGGTGGGGGGCGTTGTTAGCTAGCAACTTTAGTCAGCAGCTAACGTTAATGTTAGCAACTTAGTCATTCATTCATTCATTCATTCAACCTTTATTTATGCTCGAAGAGTCATTGAGGGTAGCCCTCATTTTCAATGAAGCCGAGATTACAGAAGCAATGAAGGAACAAGAGATGTTGAAATAATATAATAGTAAGATAACATACAGTCAGCAGCTAACGTTAGACAATCAGATGGACAGTGGCTAGTACAGTATAGCTTTCCAATGCAATGTTGTGTAATACAAAATGCGTGAAAACCCCTTTCCAACCTTACTTGACACCTGGAGGGGGGTAATATTGGGATTAGTGTTGAACTATTACATCTGAATTGACTAGCTGTCGACTGTTGTTCCTAGACCCTCAGTGTTTACCTCATAAGTACTGACTGGCCTTACTTCTGTGTAATATGAGCAGTACACACACACACACACACACACACACACACTGTCACTGAGTAGACCATAAGGTAAGAGAAAATTAGCACTTTTAAAGTCATATACATCATGTTATTGTTACTCTATCACTCTCTGTATTAAATTCCTTGCTTAATAACTTGCTTGACTAATTCATCTTTTCCTCATAACATTTCAGATCTTAAGATGGACATTGTACCAAAGCAGGGCCATGAGTATACAGGACTGCAGAGAGTTTGAACGGCTCCTCCGCTGACTAGCGTTCAACTGTTCCTCCGCTGCCCAGCGTTCAGCTGCTCCTCCGCTGCCCAGCGTTCAACTGCTCCTCCGCTGCCCAGCGTCCACCTGCTCCTCCGCTGCCAGCGTCCACCTGCTCCTCCACTGTCCTCTACCCAGCGTCCACCTGCTCCTCCGCTGCCCAGCGTTCAACTGCTCCTCCGCTGCCCAGCGTCCACCTGCTCCTCCGCTGCCCAGCGTCCACCTGCTCCTCCGCTGCCCAGCGTCCACCTGCTCCTCCGCTGCCCAGTGTCCACCTGCTCCTCCGCTGTCCTCTGCTGCCCAGTGTCCACCTGCTCCTCCGCTGTCCTCTGCTGCCCAGTGTCCACCTGCTCCTCCACTGTCCTCTACCCAGTGTCCACCTGCTCCTCTGCTGTTTGCCATTTCCTGCATTCTAGTGCATTTTACAGTTTTTGCCCGTTGCACTATAGACCCATGCTTAGACTAAAGTAACACAACTTGGAGCTTTTTGTACCATACCTCAAACACATGTACCCATACCTTAAGCAATTATGCAACACACTTGGTCCTGCATACTATCTATTTCATACATAAGACACTTTGTTCAAAAATGAAATCTCAGGGCGCCATTCGGAAAACACATGTAACCAAAATACAAAACACATCGGGCAATTGCAACCACTTAAATACACACTTGAAGGCACTTACTTGCAAAACTGAACACCAATCAGCCAGCTACAAAAAGCTTTCAGTTTAGCCATTATAAATAGTGATGTGAATGGTATAGTTCCCAGTGTTGTGTCATGTTTACTGTGTAGGATTTTGGCACAATGAGCGGTTACAGTTTTGCTAAATGTATTCCAGCAAGGTGTTTTATATAAAGTAGACTAGTGTGTTCCTCCTGATCTGAAAGTGTATGCATATGACGCAAGCGTGTTTTATTTTTTCACCAGTGTTACATTTTGACAAAGGATTGTTAGGTTTTCATAGCAGAGTTTAGGTACTGATAGTAGAGTTTCAATTTGACATAGACGTGAAAGGTATATTTCCTAGTGTGGTGTTCTGTTTACTTATGTGTAGAGTTTTGGCACAGTGAGCGAAGTTTTGCAAAATGTGTTCAAGCAACGGGCAAAAACTGTAATAGATTGTAGCTTAGCCTACTAAAGATTTAGTACTGTCACAAGTTAAGTTTATCTAGCCAGGCATCATACATGGTTGAAACAAATCACCTCACCTGTGTGTGTGTGTGTGTATGTAATGTTTAATAATCATCCCAGTGTTATTACAGCAGTTTAAAAAAAACTTAATTAAATTGTTTTATTAAAATCTGGTGTGCTGTATTTACTATGACCTTTTTATGGAGTTGCAGTTGAATCCAACAGGCAATGCATGACCTTGCAATAGGTTTATGGCAAGCTGAATGAAATATAGGCCTATAACAGTGTAGTGTGAATGATAACATTTCAATTGTTTTATACAGTTTTATTGATGATATTAGGCCTACTATTCTCCCTATTTTTGTAATTATTCACTGTTTAATTTAATTTGAGTTATTTATTTGTATGTCGCTTTGGACAAAGGCGTCTGCTAAATAACTATAACCATAATAAAACAAACAAAGGATTGCAGCTAATGAACTATTATCCATATCCAAAATAAATAAATAAATCTGCTCTCTGCATTTGTCTCAACCAGGATTCAATAGGATTCCCTCCCATCTTTCTCCTTTCCCCCCTTATAATAGTCCGGCAGCCAAATGCCATAATTTAGGTAAACCTGGTTTTGTCGGTAAAAGTTTTTTTTTTTTTTTTTGCAGAATCTAGTAGGCTAGGGGTACCTCTTTAAGATTTAAGAGGATGCCCGGTGATATCAATTGAGCAATTTAGTATATTAAGGTGAGTGATGTATGGTACAGTGGGTCAAAACGCAGCTTTAATCACAAAATGTGCAACATTTTGCTCTAAAACCAGATAATCGTGTGTCCTTTAGCATAGATTTGCACATGACAAAAAAGAAACGTGAAAATTAGTGGTATGTAGTGAGGAATTATTACTAAAATGGTCTGACAATTAATTTCTCCAGCCAAAGCGATTACACGGAGTGGAATTAATCACCTTTCCAAGATGGCCGCCTCGCGTCTCGTTTGCTTCCATTGGCCAGAACGTCGGTTGCTCTGTCTAGCGTTCTATGTCTATGCGTGCCACATCATTCCTTGTTGTCGCCATCCGGTGGGATACATATAAATACTTCGCACTATCATTTGCTCAGTCCCAGTCAGTTAATTGTGGCGTAAGTAGGGAAGACACCTACCTGCTCAGTAACTTTGGTCAAAGGTACCTCTTTTCCACCGAAACTCAAGTAAGGGCTTCTTCGATATCATGTGTTGTCTTGTTGAATGCACGTTGATTTTGCGCGTTGATGATTTGCTCCTATCAATTCCATGTGAAATGTGATGTATTGATGTAACGTTATGCAACAAGATTCAATGCCAAGCCCGTGGCTAACTTGGCTAACTCGTGCTGAGAATTCCCACTTTAACTATGCGAGAGGTACATTGACTTTTGCATGAGGTTGTTTTAAGACATTTGTGGAAGCAGTCGTGCATCTTACACTTTCAAAATACCCTGTTTGATTGTTAACTTATTTAGCTGTCTCAATGACGCCCAGATTTTTATATGAATTATTTTTCCTTGTGAAATGTTTCCGTGTGAGCATTGAGTAGCACATCACCTGAAGACAAGTTTTTTCGAGTATTGAATTGCATCTCAGTGGGCGTGGGCCTTTCATGCAACAACTACCTGCCATATTGTATTCTCTGGATTGGCGTGCACTCTTACAACCATGCTTTGTGTTTTGATAACTTCTGCAGTTCCTGCTCTTGCACGAGCGATAAGGCGCTGTGCAATTGGCCTTCGGTCTTGTGCACACTCTGTGAACTGTGGCGTCATTTACTGAGAGGGTAGGGAGGATTTATCAGCCAATGGATTGAAGTTCAACTGCAGAGGCAAGCCAAATATTGACAAACTGCAGAGAACAGGAGGAGAAGGGTGTAGGGCAGAGGTCAAAGTGCATGACTACTAGACACCGGTAGACACGATGAGATGCAATGCAGATCTATTGGCTCATGTTCATTTTGGGATCATTCATACAGGTGAGCTTGGCATACAGTATTGCTCACTGACCGCTTCATGTCCTCCACAGGATGACTCACCAGTACCCATCCCTCTCTCCGGAGCAAAAGAAGGAGCTGGCTTCCATTGCTGAGCGGATTGTAGCTCCTGGCAAGGGAATCCTTGCTGCTGATGAGTCCACAGGTGAGGGCATCGACCAGCTATTGTGTCTCTTGGGTGTTTGCTCCCTGACACCTTGAGAGCACCACAATCCATTGAATAGGTCTAAAGTCCTATTTAGATGTTCTTAAACTTTTTCTTGTTTCATTTTCTTTTTTTTTATTAAACTGCTCATCTTATTTTTTACCTGTAGCACTTTGAGATCAGTGATGAATAGTGCATTCTAAATAAGATGTATTATTATTTGTCATGACCTGAATTTAGTGGACCTAATGTTGTAATATGTTGGTCAACTTTTTTTTTTTTTAATTCCTAGGTACCATGGGCAAGCGTCTTCAGAACATCAATGTGGAGAACAGCGAGGAGAACCGCCGCTACTTCCGTGACCTCCTCTTCTCCGTTGACCAATCAATCAACCAGTGTGTGGGTGGGGTCATCTTCTTCCACGAAACGCTGTACCAGAAGTCTGACAAGGGTGTCCTCTTTCCTCTGGTCATCAAAGATAAAGGCATCGTTGTTGGCATCAAGGTAGAAGCCTCTGCTACTACACACTATTTGACTTTAATATTCTTTTAAAAGTGTTTTTTTTTTTCTTCAATTAGACATCACAACTTTGTTTCATAACTACAGGTAGACAAAGGCACAGCAGGTTTGAACGGAACAGACGGGGAGACAACCACACAAGGTGAGCCTTTTCTGTCATCTCTCGCATTCTTTGCAATTCACAAAATCATGATTTCTAGATCCAACATGTCGTGAATCAACTGGATTTTTTTTTTTTTTTTTTTTACTGTCAGGACTTGATGGTCTGGGTGAGCGCTGCGCACAGTACAAGAAAGACGGCGCAGACTTCGCCAAGTGGCGCTGCGTGCTCAAGATCTCTGACGGCTGCCCTTCTGCCCTCTCCATCGCTGAGAATGCCAACGTCCTTGCCAGATACGCCAGCATCTGCCAACAGGTCTGTCTCTGGGTTGTGTTTTTTTGTTTACTTTTGCAAACATGACTTCTTTGACCTCATAACTTGTCACTCAAATTTCAAATACTGAGTGAGGTGTTTTTAATTAACTACTTATCAATTCAAATATTATTTTGGTCACTGTTCCTCAAATCATTCTTACAGTTACTCAATAGATTTATGTCATGCATACATGGTGCATGTTGGTGACCGTTTCTTGCTCCTTTCAGAATGGTCTCGTGCCCATCGTGGAGCCCGAGATCCTGCCTGACGGTGACCACGATCTGAAGAGGTGCCAGTACGTCACAGAGAAGGTAAGACTGCCCTTGCCAGGCCAGGAGATGATTACTGATTAACCACTGATAAAATTGTGATGACGAGCCAGTAAATGAGATGGGGGAGATACAATCAACTTAGTACTGATTACGTTATCAATTGTTTGCATGGATGGTAATGATACAAATTGCACTGTTGAGGAAATTGAAGAGGCCAAACAGAATTGGCAAAGATAAGATCATCTGATTGCAGATTCTTATTAATTGTTAACCTGGATTGTACCGTATTAGTTTCTTGACTTTATTCACTACGTGTTCCTCAGGTTCTGGCTGCTGTGTACAAGGCCCTGTCAGACCACCATGTGTACCTGGAGGGCACCCTGCTCAAACCCAACATGGTCATGCCCGGACACTCCTGCGCCAAGAAGTTCACGCCACAGGAAGTTGCCATGGCAACAGTCACCGCCCTCAGACGCACCGTGCCCGCTTCTGTGCCTGGTGGGTAGCATATAGCGATGGCCGTCCTTAAATCGCACTTTAACCTGCTGGGGTGACTTTTATGACCGGGGAGATAACAGGGTTTGCTCTTTTTCTGTAATGCCGTGCCTTGCAATGCAATGCGTTTCTCCTAGACCTCAAAGCCTTTACTGTAAAGCCAATCAGAATAAGCGGCAAGAGTCGTATGACTGATGGTCAGGCAAGGTTTAAGCTCTAGAATGGGTGTAATTGATCACCCTGTCACTGGTCAGCCTTGATTATCTGCAACATAAAGATGGCTTGATGACTCTTTGATAAAGTAGTAGGACTTTGCACTTATTGTTTATCTGCTGATCTGTGGAATCCCCCCCCAATTTGTGTTGCGTGCCTCGTTATTTTGTTCCAACAGTCTTTATTAGTGATTTGTATAATTTAATTCCATCCTCATTTGTGCCCTGTCTTCTGCAGGCATCTGCTTCCTGTCAGGAGGCCAGAGTGAGGAGGAGGCCTCCGTCCACCTGAGCGCCATCAACCAGGTGCCCCTGCACCGGCCCTGGAAGCTGACCTTCTCCTACGGCCGCGCCCTCCAGGCCTCGGCCCTCGCAGCCTGGAAGGGCCAGACTGCCAACAAGCAGGCCGCACAGGACGCCTTCACTAGCCGCGCCAAGGTGAGCTCGCAGGAACAGTGAGGACCAGGGGCTTGAATGTAAACAATGTGTCCCTTAATGAGCAGTGTCTCGTGTGTGAATAAGCGATTACGTGTGGGAGCATTGAGTTGACCCACCAATTTGAGCTTAATATAGTGTAGGTCATTGTACAATGACATTTAAAGTGCCCTCAGTCTGTGCATCATTCATCGAGTCTATAAACATATAATTTAAGTGCTAGTGTTATTTAAAAAAGAAGAAATAGAAACATAACTGCATTGGCAGGCAGTATACATAGTCATACACACCCAGTCATTGCATAAAAAAAACAGAAGTTTGTGACCCCCTAAGTCTCATTTTCACTGGAGATGGTCTTTAAATTGAGAGGCCAACTGTCAATGCTAGTCTACTGTAGTACAGACATTTTAGTTTAATATGCAGCATCCTTGTAGGCTCACAATTTGGTAGAATAGACACTGCTTCTGCCCTTCCTAAACGTCTGCCTTTCAAAAAATGCTATGCTAATCTGTATTTGAAGAATTGAAGGTGTTATCCTTCAGAACGCTTTTGTTTCTAAACGGAAGGATTTGTGTGTGTCTTTCAGATTAACGGACTAGCCTCAAAGGGCGAGTACAAGCCCTCCGGCCAGGCTGACCAGTCTTCAATGCAGTCCCTCTACACAGCCAGCTACGTCTACTAAACTATTGCACACATACTGTACTTGATTCACTGGATTGCAGCTAGGCTACAAGCCTGGCGAACAGAGAAATGTGACCCAACCTCTGCCCACTATGTCCCCCATCCCTAAAACAAAAAGAGAAATGATTAATAAAAAAAAAAACTTTTCTATCCCATCTTTTGTCTCGCTCATTACATGTGCGATTAAAAAATACTTTTAAACACCCTTTGGAAAAAATGTATTTATTCAGGGTTTTTTTTCCATATTGATATATTGCTGAAAATGCTTATTTCATTGAAAACATGTTTCTGAGACCTTTGAAGAAAATATTTTTTTATACCATTGACTATATATGAGAATTATCATATTTTTTGCTACCATATTTACTGTACAGCCAAATGTGTCAATCAGCTGTGTAGAGATGAATTTAAGAAAGGAAGATTTATTCCAGCCCAGCTTCCAGGCTATCCCTGTAGAGCTGGAATAAGTGGCTGGTGGTGAACTTCTCGGTGAAGAGTGGGTGAAACAGCATCAGGATGTCCGTTAGATGGTGTTTCTTTGCCTCATCAACTGCTTTCCAACCCCACACGTCAAGCTCCTACGAAGGAAAAGGGGTAGGGGTCACTGATGTGTCTGCTTTTAACTGTGATGACCATCTACATTTTTAGGTCTGGAACTTCACTCTACTACAGTATAATCTTGTCAACAAAATGACCCCATGACCCATTTGCTTTAAGCCTACTTCCACTGACAGACTTTGACAAGATGTGGCGAAGATTTCTGAAAGGTTGTTGTCTTTTGAGTAAAGCTTGAATAGGGGGTATTTGTAAAGGCTTCTTTCCAAAATCATGTCAAAGTCTGTCAGTATAAAGTAGGCTTTACTGTCTACCTCTTTAATACCCTCATTCATTGAGGGCATTTCTAATTGGTTTACTGCTCTTCACTGCTGACTGATTGCTAGCTCAAACAACTTTTCTTAACAATTTGTTATTCAACTGGACAACCATAAACTGGTTTGGCCAAGCGAATTCTACATAGTACATAATTTCCATCTTCACAAGCATTATAGATGCATTTTCCTTAATTTAAAATACGTTTCACAGTCCACAACAGCTACACCAACCAGGTAACTTCCCTGAACCGAGGCATTCATTGATGCACATGTTCAACCAGAGCGCAAATGCAAATTGCTCAGGGGAACACATTTATGAGCGTGTTGAGACTAAGCTCTAATTCAATCTTCCGTGTGTGCATATCACATGACATACCAGAGGGGTAGCTCCAAGCTCCAGCAGTTTGGACACCATGCCTGGGTCCCTGTTCCGGACTGCCGTGTGCATGGCTGTCCTTCCGTTGTAATCAGCCTGATCCATATCCACGCCGGCAAGGCTCCAGGCCTTTAGCATCATGTAGTCCCTCTCTCGAACAGCCCTGTGGGAACAGCGTTGAGTTGAAAGTTGATTTATATTGCACATTATCATACTCAGTGATCATTCAATGGCCTTCGCATTTCATGCACCAGACACCATAACAAGCTTAACACCTTAAAACAAGGACAATAGAACAAACCGTGTATATACTGTAGACAGCAGTACGAAGAAAAACAGCAGCAAATGGACTAATAAAAAGATTAACATAGAATGAATGAATGAATGGAGTATTTAACCTTGTTCTCTGATGTTAACATCAAAGGCATGCAACTTTAGTTTGTTAAAAACATGGTCAGATGCTATTTTACAAGCCAATTTACAATACTAATATCTAGCATCCCCTCATGCTGATCTGGCACACACATGAATAATTAAGTGAGCTTTGCACTGATTGGCTGCCTTGCAGTCAAAGACTGGAAATAACAGGTTCCAGCAACGTCTTCCTGAATCTCCAACCCGAAGCGGTAAGATCAGATGTGGAGGGGGGCTGTGCTCAGAAGAGAGCTTTGCATTGCGTCACAGGCTGTATTTGTCCAGATTCGATCATTTCAAAGTCCAAGATTATGAAGCAAATGAAGGTGGAAAAAACTGGGTTTCCGGTTTCTAGCTCACGGTAACCAGGCCAACAGTTTTCTATACTAAAGGTCATTGTTTGGACACTGTAAAAGTTGCATTTAGCTAAATAAATCACAAGGAGGGACATCTGACAACTAATTAGGTTGACCAGCAGTATGATTGAGCGTAAAGTGTGGCACACTCCGTTTTCAATATTCAATCATTTTGAGAACATTATTCTCAATACAACCCAGCACACCAGGGTCAAGGAAGAATTGAAGTATCAAAGTGGTAAACATGCCCCTGAATGCCCTGATCCAATGTTTTCAAGATGTGTTGACATAAATTCTAAATGATCATATATTTAGCATTTCTGCATACATGATTTCTATATTTCAACAATTGATATGTTGTTTTTGCATAATTCTCAATTAAATAGGTTACGAGCTTAAATTATTTGCAATTTTCCTTTCTGTTTCTATTACAATTTTACATTGTTCCAACTTTTTTGGAAATGGGGTTGTATGTCCGATGTAAGCCAATGGAAAACAATGGCATGTTCTGTTTGAATTGGGGCAGATCTGATCTCCATAGTATGTTCATGTGTGAAAACTTGAACTTGAACAGACAAGCAACAATTGTGTCTATTTAAAAAAAAAATATATATATATATATATTTCCGGAATAATACCCTTGAAATCAAAGTGACTATCTGGTGCATTCAGCATGTTAGCATACTGACTGGAGTACTGACTTGCAAAGCTCAATGCCGATCCTTACAGGTTCACAGAATACAGATCCTCCAAAAATCTGCAACATCTTCACAGTATCAAGTTTTCTGAGACAAAAAAAAAAATCATTTATCATCATTCATCAATTTAGCAGATAGACACTGTTGTCCAAAGTAACTTATATCAGCTATACTGCAAGGGATTACATTGTATTACAAGTAACTTATATCAGCTATACTGCAAGGGATTACATTGTATTACAAGTAATTTATATCAACTATACTGCAAGGGATTACATTGTATTACAAGTAACTTATATCAGCTATACTGCAAGGGATTACATTGCTCCCAGAGCAATTTATATCAACTATACTGCAAGGGATTACATTGTTCCCAGAGCAACTTATATCAACTATACTGCAAGGGATTACATTGTTCCCAGAGTAACTTATATCAACTATACTGCAAGGGATTACATTGTTCCCAGAGCAACTTATATCAACTATACTGCAAGGGATTACATTGTTCCCAGAGTAACTTGGAGGTAAGTGCCTCCAAGGGCAAAACAATGGAAGCCAGGAATTGAACGCACAACTTCCAGACTACTGCACAGTGCACACTACACTAATACACATGGACGTGCATCATCATTCATTTCTGTCTGTTAGATCTTCCTCATTCCATCAATATTTATACACGTCCCGCAAACCCTGATTAACCTGTTTTTGACGGCAAGGGTCATTGGAGTATTTCCCCTGCGGTCAACGAGATTACAGGACGTTCCTTTGGAATGGAGGTACTTTAACATCCCGATGTTTCCAATTTCACAGGCCCTGTGAACAGGCGAGGAGCCATCATAGCCTGCATTGTCGACGTTCACCTAGGAGCATTAAATGTATGCACTGGAATGACCATCAACAACAAATGACAGAGGGTGAAATGTACCAATGCACAAATACAAAAACATTCTTACCCTCTCTAGAAGTTCCTGCAAGCTTACGAAGTCATTGATTTCTACACATCTGCAAGCAAAGGCTGTAAGCAGTTTAGGAATAATGTTACCCTTGGCCTGAAAGACAATTGAAACAGTCACTAGGCTATTATCAGCATTTATATGTACATGGTGTAGTGGAAAGTAAAATATAATTTATAGTAGGCTAGTATTTTACATGACAGTCACCTCAGGGTCCGCTTTCCCTTTTTTTTCTTTCAGCCAGTTCAAGCCAAGTAATTCACCAAGCCAGAGCAGAAAATCCCTGTTTCTGGTCTTTGCACCCAAGACCTGTATATTTGTAGCGAACACCAGTGGGTCGTTGTCCATGGCTAAAAGAATATTCAAAGTGATTTCATTTGGGCAGATGTCAATGTACTCATTTGGACCAGGCAGCTATGTATGGGTTAACATTACATGTTTTTGGTGTCAGTCATCAACTGTGTGTTCTGTCATGTCATCAACTGTTGTGTGGTCTGTTATTGTATGTCTCAAATGCAGGGCTGATAGATAGGAAATTATCTCATGGCCGAGCTCAAGCCTTAATTCAGGCACCACACCTGAACTCTATCAGGCCTGCAAATGTGTTGTTTGTTTTTACATTTGCAGGGATAAATAATAAAATAAAACTTGAACCTGAGAAAGTTTTTGACACGAGCAACTTTAGATTGTAGCTAAGCAACGTTAGCTGCTAACATTAGAACACATTATTTATGGATAATGTTGCTGGTTTAATTTTAGCATTATCAATATAAATAACAGTCTTCAGTAATTTAGTAATGATTGTGTATGTCTAACGCAGGCACTAACGAGTAATATCTAAAGACATAGAGTATGGACTATCTAGCCATGAAATAAATTCAAGGAGACTTTGTCACCAGGAAGCTTAGCCTGTCAGCAAGTAGCAGCTAGCAGCTAACTAACATAACTAGCAGCTAACATATCACCAGAGATTGCGTGGATTGGCACTGACCTTACCTCAGATATTTCCTCAGATAATTAGCTATCCTCCTTAATATTTAAGTTGTACTACGAGGAAGAGCTACTTATCTTCAAAACTCTATGGTGGGAGAGTGAATGATTTTAACTCACCTCCAGATGTGAATTTTAGAAGGCAGTCAGATAATAACGGTGGCTGTTTGATGCTCCCACTCTTGTACCAGATATTCTAGAACGCCAATCGTTGACAGTACATGAGATGTTTTTGAAGAGACGAGTGCTCACATCCAGAAAAACGTTTAACCCAGAGCCATACTCATATTACGACGGAGGATTAGTGCCACATGAAAATAATATTTTTTTTAATAACTTCAAGAATAAAGTCATAATGTTACGAGAATAAAGTAATTAATTACGAGAATAAATTAATTAATTATGAGAATAAATTCGTTTATTACGAGAATAAAGTAATTAGAATATTCTCATAATTAATGACTTTATTCTCGTAAACTAATCGAAGTTATGGAAAAAATATTCTTTTCATGTGGCATTAATCCTCCGTCGTACTCATCTCATTTACAAAATCCCAATAAAATAACTTAAAATAAACTAAAACTATCACTAGCCTATGCCTAGCCTAGACTTCTAGTTTAAATCTGCATTGCCTTGTATTTTTTAACCTTAACCTTTAACACAATTGTCAAATGTAGGCACTATCATCTCACTATCTTCTCATTTTTTATTTTTTTTTTCGCATTTAACTCACATTTTAATCTTAATTGTTTGTCCTCTCCCAGTGCTAATAATCATCATGCATTTCTTCTTCCTTACCTAACATCACACTGCATAAACTTCAACTTGAACTTCATCAAGCTGTCTGACACGTGTATTTACAAAAATACAATGAGAACAGTTGAATGCAAGAATAGTTTGAGTTTTAATGATGCATTGTTCCTCTGGAGAAAAAAAATAGCAGAAGTTCAAAAAGTAAAAGAATAAATGTAAGTTTTTTGTTTGGTTGGTTCAAGTTGTTAGTTGAGCTGCCCTGGCGAGACCACAGAGGACCTCCTCTTAAAGAAAGATCTGATGCAGGTTAAGAAAGTCCGTCTCTTCTCAGGTGAGACAGAGGTGGAGCATGGCTCCTCATCCAAAGCGACCGCACAGGAGAAAAAATAGCAGAAGTTCAAAAAGTAAAAGAATACATTTAAATTCAAGTTTTTTGGTTTGGTTGGTTCAAGTTGTTAGTTGAGCTGCCCTGGCGAGACCGCAGAGGACCTCCTCTTAAAGAGAGATCTGATGCGGGTGAAGAGAGAGTGTCTCTTCTCAGGTGAGCCAGAGGCAGAGCATGGCTCCTCATCCAAAGGGGCCGCACAGGCAGAGGACTCTGGGAAAACTGAACACAAGGAAGGTTGGAAAAGGTGACTTGATGAATGTATGAATTTCTGATTAAAAAAAAACCCCAAATACTTTGATCATACAATACAAAATATGAATTAGAATAGATTCATATTTTGGACATGTGCACTTGGACACAAACCTGTGTGTGTGTATACTTACCGGCAATATTGTCAGTGGTGCTGATTGCTGTGGTTCCATCTGTGTTGGCATTTTTTTGGCTGCCTGACTTGTTTCTCTGAGAGGCAGAGCAGTCAATCATTATTTATACAAATCTTGAACGTGTGGCATATCATAACAGTATTAACATAATGTAAAAAGGTAATGTTACCTTAAGGCAAGACTTCATCTTCTTCAAATTTGGAAGGAACTGAAAGCATCCCTTCCTTCTCTTGTCTTTCTTAGGTATAGCGACATTATCATTTGTCACATCAGTCGTAATCTCGCTAATCAAAGATCTCACAACAGTCTTCTCTACTGAGGGGTCCTCTACCTCCAAGGCCAACAGGACACTGTTCTTTGATCCATATTCACTCAGGAGGTCATTGTAGATAACTTTGAATACTTTGCGAATGTTGACACCAGCAGGGCAAAAGTCAGTCTTGGAGACGCCAAGTGCTGCTGTGAGCTCAGAGAGCACCTTGTTGATGAGTTTGCTGCATTGATCCAGCATATCATCAGAGAGTGAATCCTCATTTTGTAGCTTTGACAGCAGGCGAATCATCAGCACAGACACAAGGCTGGAGTAGTCCGTAGAACCTTCCTGACTGTCTGCACATTTCTCGTCCTCCACGAGTCCTAAATCTGGTGTGTTGAAGGCAACATCGGGAAAACCAGACTCCTTCAACAGAGTTTCCATATCCATAGGCTTACGCGTTGCCAGGGAGATTATATTCATGACGTCAGCTACCATCACATCCATGGCAACCTGCAGTACCTCTGCCAGAATCTGAGACGGTGATTCCGCGGCGCGGTCCTCTCCGTTTCTGGCCATGGAGCTTAGGCCACCTGGACAGGACACTGAGGCAGCGGCTGACCTCAGGGGGGCACCTGCACCTGACTTCCATGACGAGGGCAATTTGAAGCAAGGCAGAAATAAATCCTTCACACACTCCTGTGCGAACATTCCTACAATCTGGCTAACCATGGCTCCTTGAGGTACATCCTGGGCCTGTTTCATGGCAACAAGCGCAGAATCGGAGGCAGACTTTGCAGCAGCAACAGTTTGTCTACCCTTCAGGAGAATCTGGTAAACGTCCTCAATCAGGTCATGAGAGGGCTGAATATGTCCCTGGGAAAGAGCCTTTTCTAATCTCTTCCACACTGAGGTTAGATGACCCTGAGAGAGCGGGCTGGAGCTCTCCTCGTTTTGCAAGCCGAGCGTCGAGGTGATGCTGTTCACAGCCCTCACTACGGTTTCATGCGGTACACATGCAGAAGCCTCATCCTGAGGCAAAGCACTCAAGTCAATGTTCACAGCCACCAATGTGTCTGCTGCCATGGGGGCTTCAGTGGAGACCTCTGGTATGACCACAGACTCTTCAGGAAGGCTCTCCTCACTCCAGTTTGACCAACTTCCTTCTGAGGTACCAGATAAGGAAGAAAGGGGCCTATCCTGGTCCAGGTCAGCTTGGCGGTCCACCATCCCAACACCTTCAATGAGTGAATCAATGACGACCTTTATCTCCTTGACCTTGTCGTCAGAACTTTGGAACTTGCTTGAGTTTGCAAGCTCCGCCTGAATACAAAGCAAGACTTGGCCGATAGCTTCTTTAGCTGAAGCAGAATGCACAGCCTTCCTTTGGCGGCTTGACAGCTTCGTAAAGAAATTTCTGAGATTCAACTGCAAGTGACCGTACATATCACGTGTGGCGGACCAGACTTTTAAATCTTGAGTCAGGGCATCTTGGGCTGGGGAGTTCATCAGGCATCGGACTCCATCTAGAACGGTTCCCACGACACTGGATGCGACGGAAACAGAATCAGAGGCAGGAGAGAAGCCTAGAGGGTTGTCCAACATCATGGGTCCAGTAAAACTTTGCGCTAATTTAAGCAGCACCTGGCTCACTTCCCTAGTCACAGTAGTGTGGAACTCATCGCTGGAGAGTTTGTCTGCCATTTCAGATTTCACAAGGCTGGACTCATCAGAATCATGTGTGCCAGAACAGGACAGTTGGGTTTCTAGCTCAAAGATGATGCTATCTGCGACGGACGGTACAGCAGAGTTGGAAGAGTCAACTGGAACTGACTTTGGTTTGAAAAGCATCAACATCTTTCGCGTCACTGCTTTTGCACAGCCATTGCAGCCCTCGCTTTGACACTTACAGTGCGTAGAGACCTCGGAACACACCGAATGAGTCTGATTGGCCTGAACTGGTAAGGCGCGACTTTCGGTGGGGTCCTCACTCAGGGATTGGGCCTCAAGCTGTTCAACTTGGCCTTTTCCCTTGCACGACACATGGGCGAAAAACTCTCTCACGGTGTCTTCCACACTTTGGAAAATTGTTGAAACACCTGTGAAACAACCTCCTTTTGGAGTCCCATTGTCACAATGCAGGGTCTCAAGACAAGTCCTCATGCCATTTACAAACTGATCAACGATGCGTCTGGCTGCAGAATTCACATCTGGAGTGGTCTGTTCATGCTCCAGCATTGGGCCATCCGGCGAGCATGGGCGCAAAGAAATGCAGCCACTAACTGCCGTAAGCATCACATCACTCGCTGCCTTGAGAGCTCTTCTCTTACACTTTTCACTGCCTAGGTTTGAGAGGCACGGAAGAGATGCGCTTGCTGGCCTGCCAGACAGTTGCTCATCACATTTGGTGTCGTCAGTTGGTGATGAGCCGGATGACGACCAGTCTTCGGTTTCGGACAGGATGCCGTCCACAAACTCTTGAACAGGTGTATGCAAAATCCGTTCCCGTGAATACCTGGGCAGGTATGAAAAAGCCACATTATTCAAAACATCTATGGTGCAAGAGACCAGCTCGTTCTGGGTCATATGGCACACCCTCACAGCGGCAAGGGCTTGGTCACTTTGAGCAAGGACCCTCAGCTTGGACTCACTAACAACGGAGGGCACTGTTTTCACAGAGTCATGGGAGCTGTGAGCATCCTCCATCACTCCCGACTTCTTCTCCATCACTTTCTCACTCTGGTGAACAGAAGAGGTTTCACTCAGCTTCTTGAAAAAGTGCCACAGCATGGCGCGCACTTTGTGATAAAGCCCTCCGGTGACTACGGCTCTCTGGTTCTTTAGGAGGTGTGGACGGTCTCCGCCCTGAGCAGCCGATCCCACCTCTTTCTCCAGAGTTTCACACATGGGCGAGCTTTGAGTGAACTTAACTGCTGACATGATGTCAGCTACAAAAGCATCAACAATTAGAGAGGCAGTGCTTTGGACAGATGGTGTGGGAGAAAGCAGACCTTCGTTTCTTGGTACGGCATTGCTTTGTGGCCGGATCTCAGCACTGAGAACATCGCTGACGGCCTTTGTTGCCTGGCTATGGAAGTCTTCACAGCTAAGTTTTTGCATCTCTCTGTGAGCCTGGTTAGCCTTTTGGCTGGCAATCTCTTTATCGCTTACTGAAGGCTTTTCTTCCACTAGACATAGCTGAGTATCTTCGACAGAAGTGCTTTTGTCAGTCAAGATTCTAAGAGCCCTTTTCATCGATGCCAACAGTGACTTTGCCTTCATGTTTCCATCAAAACATGTTTCTGCGGCACTGATAACAGCAGTCATAGCTTCTCCAGTAGTGTACATTAAGGCTGTGTCCAGTTCTTCATTTTCCTCCACAGCCAAAATGGTGCCTGTCTCAGAAATGGCATGAGCATCAATCAGAGAAGTCACAATGTGAACCAACTCACGGCTCTTGGTCTCCTTGGGGCCATGCGGCATCTTGCAGGCCTTGGCAATGTTGAAATTGACCATGTCAACAACCTCTCTGACGATGGCATGGTTCAAGTGGTTCGAGTTGGCTGCAGGGCCGACTCCATCTAATTTGCTCAGATTCTTCTGAACAGAGTTCCGGATGCTCTCCACGGATATCCCATAATTAGCTTTCAGGAGTCCACTGAATGAAGCAGCTCCAACAGATGAGCAAGACCTATCAGACAGAGGAAAACACTGTATCACACTGTATACACTACAGTATATTAGTCATAGTATAATTATTATCATATATACTGACATTATCATAATCTTTCATAAACCTACCTCTTTGGTGACAACTCAGGTGTCTCTTTGAGAGCCATTACACACCAAGAAGGCAGCCTG
The DNA here is from genome assembly GCF_963854185.1 of Sardina pilchardus. Classification (NCBI taxonomy): domain Eukaryota; kingdom Metazoa; phylum Chordata; class Actinopteri; order Clupeiformes; family Clupeidae; genus Sardina; species Sardina pilchardus. The sequence goes on along the minus strand of NC_085014.1, from coordinate 14,915,048 downwards.
CTAGTGTCGTTCTTTGGAACAATATCCACCAGGTTACCATGCTTGAGAATCATCACATCTGTTTCATCCTCGATGTACATGATCGACGACGACGATGATGACGCACATCTGGCTGGTGTCTCACTGATAGGCTTTTCAGGTTCATCCATTGCACCTGACGCTGGTGGACTCTCTGGGTCTTGTATCACCAGTCTCACAACAGCTGGAATAACAACCTTGAGGGCACTCAAGGACACCACCTGTACTATGCTTCTGCATACTTTGAAGACCTCGACCCTTGTAACCTATTTTGAACAAGGACAATAAATCAGGTTGTTCTGCATGACCTGTTGACCTCTGAAACTAATTACAGTGCATGAAAATATTGAAAATATTGTATTGAAATATTGTATTGAGAACAATGTTGTCTAAGTAATCAAATGCCAAAAGCGGAGTGTACCACACTCAGATTAGCACCACTGTTCACAACACTTTATGTACAAACTCAACTTTATGGCAACCACCATGTCTACCCTAGCAACACATGTTTGACATATTTACATTGCATTTGATGCATTTTCATTTCACAGGTAATTCCTTGCAATCACATTTCTAGGTATGCAAAATTATTTTTGGTAACATATTTTAAAAAGATTAGATAGATAGATTAGATAGATTAGATAGATAGATAGATACTTTATTGATCCCCAAGGGATCAATAAAGTCATTAGTCACTAATCACTCACAGGGCCAATGGTTCCTTGAGATATAGCTGTCCATTGCCTAGAAGAGGTACACTATGTCATTTGAGTGTTTTTGCAGATTAAATCATAATAAAATACTATTTCAGGTAGGACAAAATGAGACACATACTCTTTCTCCATGTCCTTTATGTAGGTACAGACTGACAAACCCTCAGGCAGCCTCACGGTGTGAGCTTTCACCTTCTCTTGCTCCGCAGAGGGTGAGGGAGGTGTCAGTGGAGCTGCTATACAGACAGAACAACAGATGTAGGTTCCAGGTTACAAATTCATTTTGATATCACAACACTCATGTTACAAAAGAGAATGAAGGGGGTTAAAGCCTTACCGCCATCATGTGTGGCACTTTGCTCCTCAGCAACCAGTCTTTCACTGGAATTCACCATTTTCTAAATATTAAATAAAACGCTTTTTATCATTGAAAGGTGGTTTCTAAATAATATGTTATTTTTCTCATTATTATTTATTATCAATAATAAACAATTCCCAGTAATATGGCTATAGCTGAGATGTAGGCTACGTAGGCCTACCTCATCCCTGTGATATGTCTCAATTCGACCACAGCATTTTCAGAAACGGGCTTCCCTGTAATCGATGTGTGATCAACTAAATGAAATATTGCTGAGAAGAACTTTGTATAATTTATTTCATTGTGACATCACAGTCGAGCAGGCCTTTCAACGTAGGGTAGGCTACCTGCCGTGCGTTGCCTATCACTGAGAAAATAAAACATTTAGGAGAAATCAATGATCATATGATGACATATTTAGAAAATATATCTGCAACCAGAGCATTCTCTGATTATTAACCTATCCCACTACAAATGACCGGCTTTTACTTTGACAATATAAGGCCTCTTTTTCTTTTTACTGTCCGTCTGTGTAAAATGTCATATCAACATCAAAGCCATCGATATCTCATGGCTTTGATCAACATAATAACAATAATGTCCCTCTAGCTACGATCGTCATGGTCGTTGCACATGCACAACTACATATCCCAGAGACCCTGAAAACGGAAGTCTAAGCTTGTCCATGGAAAGAGAGAAGTTGAAATGCACAGTATCGAAACCGTAAATGTGAGAAACGCCTGAATTTCGAGGTTGTCTGGGATTATTATAAACAGTTTCAGGTATGTGACTAAGTACTGCAGTTTTCACGTTATTATACAAGATACATTTATGCGACCGAGGACCACAGCTGTGATCCTTATTTAGTGCTAATGTTAACATTACCCACCGTTTCAAGCATAGGTTAGCTACTTAGCCAGCTAAATTGTTAGCCTTTTAAAATGCTTGTCGATCACTAAATTCGGTAATAACTACGATTTTGACAGATGGATAATATTAGCGAGCCGCCTTGCTTGAAACTAACAGGGTAAAGTTCTTGGAGAGGTTGACACCCGGCGGATGGGTAATGGTAACGATGGATGACAAGACTGTTTACATTCATGGCAAAACGTTTCCCATCATATGGATGTTCTTTGACGCCGATATTAGTTCAATCAAATAGTATAAATGTATTAGCTTATCGTTTGCATTCGTAGTGCCACCAGTCCATGCTGTTCGCTTCAGTTTTCTCGTTGAATGACGGTCTTTTGCATACATGTAGGATTCATCTTCATGTTTTGGTCAAGCCTTGTGAACACGCACAGATTACTCAATTTCTATGAGGTCATCACTGGTTTTTAACTTTGTGTTTAAGTTTTCATGAAAATCTATTGTGGCCTAAAATATTCGTAGTCATCCGAAATGAAACTGAAATCACACGAAACACTTTTGGAGGACGCGAACACTATAGCTTGGGTGTTTATTTTTTGTTGTGTGTCTCATTCAACAGGCCAGGGTAGGATCTCCTTCATCCATCTCTTTGCTTGTTGCTATGGCAATTCTATTTGCTGTGGTAGCTCGAGGCACCACCATCCTTGCCAAGCATGCATGGTGTGGTGGAAACTTCCTTGAGGTGACTGAGCAGATCCTGGCCAAAATACCTTCTGAAAACAACAAACTTACCTATTCACATGGCAGGTATGGGGCAGACATTGAGCTGATATGTCTACATTCTCCACTGGTTCATTTAGCTTTTGGCATCAGAAGGTCAAGAACACTAGAACTTTTGAGGTAACACTATTTTTGTTCCACCTTCAGCTATCTCTTCCATTACATCTGTCACGACAGAATCATCTACCTGGGCATCACTGATGATGTAAGTATGGATGTTTTTTAGATTTTATACATTGCAATTATTGATATAAAATGTGCAGATACGTGGAGAAAAAAAGAGAAGTTTATCGCTAGCTTGCAGTCTGCATCCTTTGAAACCCACATGCACCAGTGAATGTCTATTCTCTGTACATTGCTCTTAATGAAAGGACTGCACATGTACACATAAAAAAACCCCATATGATTTCGTTTCATACAGGACTTCGAACGATCACGAGCCTTTAGCTTCCTCACAGAGGTGAAGAAGCGCTTTCAGACCACCTATGGCTCTCGGGCACAGACGGCCCTGCCGTACGCCATGAACAGCGAGTTCTCCAGCACTCTGGCAGCACAGATGGTGAGCCCCTTGTCCTGAAACACTCTTCTCATCTCTACCCCACTGTTCCTTTTGTTCCATGCCTTCCCACGTGTCTGTCTAATCAAGTAGAGAGCTTTAAAAAAAAAAAAAAAACTTAAGAAATTGATGGCCATATAGCCATAACTGCCTCTCTCCTAATGGGTGAGATACTTCAGCGTGCATTGAATGAAGGACTGATTTGTTGATGCATCGTATTATAATAGGCTATCACACAACATTGTTTAGGCTAACCTTTGCTGATGTATGATGTGCTTATGGTACACATGTGCTGAAAATGGTTATGCTGACCAGTTAGTACTAGAGGGCATTTCTAATGGGTGTGTGGGTTAATGGTTTCCATCCCGAGGAGGCGTCGGTATGGTGGCAGTGGTTGTGCAGGGAGGGGCTGGCTGGGATTAGGAGGCCTCACGGTGGCCTCTGAAGGAGCTCAGCAGAGTGTCGCGGTGGGCTTTGCTCCCCCTGTGCAGTCCTGTGACGGGATCAGGGAGCACTGGAGCCTCGGGGCGGTCACTGATACAGCTGAGCTTCTTCTTCACGGTCATAAGCCTTAGCTTGGTGTGTGTGTGTGTGTGTGTGTGTGTGTGTGTTTGTATGGGCTGCCACAGTCATAGAACCCAGAGAGATGTTCAAAAATAAGAGTTTTTACATTCGACTTGCACTCATTGACTTGTTTTCATTTTAGATAGCTGGTAGGCTGTTAGATATGTTTGAGCGTGTTTGGCAGTGAAGTAACTGTCAGCAGCCCAGGTTGTTTTTAGGTCAGTGCGAAAAACTGTCTCAGTGCAATTTTAGGATGGTAGTCTGAGGTCAAGTCTGACATACGTATATTCGTCACTGTTTTGGACTATTGGTCAAAAATATATTTCTGTGCTCTCTGGGAAATGATCACTCTGCACCTCATGAAAATGAACAGTTACATACAGAACCAACCATCCACAGAGCTTGATATTAGTTAAAATAATAGTGCTTCTGTTTCAGCGCATTAGAGTCTGTGTGATGAAGTGGACACAATGGGAGCATTCAAATTATTGTCACATTGTCGGTACATTGTGGATATTTGTGAATGCGATGTCAGTAGTGCAGCTCTAAAGCAAGAAAACAGGTCGGTTATAAATGGCACTGCAGAGTGGCACTGTGATAAATGTGCCGCTAGATAACGGCCATAGATTTCTACAGTACAGTGGCCTAACCGGCGTTTCAGTTTCACTACCAGTGCATATTATTCTTTGAATTTATTTATTTGTTTGTTTGTTTGTTTGTTTTTGCCATTGACAGAAACACCACTCAGACCCTCGGGGGTCCGACCGCCTCACAGAGACGCAGATGCAGGTTGATGACCTGAAGGGCATCATGGTGCGCAACATTGGTGAGGAAGGAGGGGCGGGGTCAGCACACCACACACGCTTTAAAAAAGAGGGTTCTACATAGAACCATGCAGGTTTAAAGAACCCCTAGGGGTTCCTTTGATGAATCCTTCAAAATGGTTTAAAGACCCATTTAGGGGTGCCATATGTGAAGCATGCAATAGAACCATTTTTGGTTCTATATATTACCTTCTATTTTCTAAAAGTGCTGTTATAATGGTATTATGTGTGATGCCTGAAAATCCCAGACATGCATAGAAAACAAAATGTTGTTTGTTTTGTTTTTTTTTGTTGTGTAGATCTCGTGGCCCAGAGAGGGGAAAAGCTTGAACTGCTCATCGACAAGACGGAGAACCTGGTCGATTCTGTGAGTCGTAATTTCTTCCTGACCTACTTATGAGCAAATTATCTGTCCATCAATTGCACCTTTTTATACTCACGACATTGACCCATCTCCCCCCCTTCCCCTGTGTCTCTGTCCTCCAGTCGGTCACCTTCAAAACAACAAGCCGCAACCTAGCTCGTGCCATGTGCATGAAGAACCTGAAGCTTACGCTTATTATAGCATTGGTGGTCCTGGTAAGCGTAGAACAGTAGCTTGCCATATCAAATTCATTATTAAATTTATATATGCAGTAGATTTCACTGAAAACTACTATGGTGTATTGCCATTCAGGAGGAGATCTACTATACAGTATGTTGTTGGTGTTTCCAGGTAATGAGGACACTACCCGTGTGACTTTGTATCTTTGTCTCTGCAGGTTGTGCTTTACATCATCGTGTCCGCAGCCTGTGGAGGCTTGAGCTGGCCCACGTGCCTGAAGAAGTAGGGAGAAAAACGCTGATTGAAAAAGAGGGGAAAATAAACAACAACAACAACAACAACAAAAGAAACGAGTTAACGTCAAACCTCCACTCTCTCTCCCTGTGGTCCGTAAGGGAAAAAAAAGTAAACGACGACAACAACAAAAAACAACGAAACCACTATCTCTCAAGAAACATTTGTATCACTTGAGCTCCCTACTTCCTTTCGCCCGGTACTCCTCCTCTCCTTCGTCTCATCCTGCCTGCTCCTGGTTGGAGGAGGAGGTTGAATACAGTGGTGCCTGATGCACAGATGAGGATGAGGAGCTGTTGTAACACCCCCCTCCCACCCCCACCCCCATCTCCACACCAGCCAGTAGCAGAGATGCAGACTCCATTGTGGCAAAGAAAATACCTTTTTTTTTTTTTTTTTTCATGTAATTTTCCCCCCCTTTGGTGTTCATGTCAATGCAGTAAGATGCAGTTGAGGATTGACTGACTCACACACATGACTGACTAGACCCAAATGTGTTCCTAATAACTAGTGTTTAATCTTGAGGTTGAAGTCTGGTTTCCTTTCACGTTACTGAGAAGTGTCAGGAGATCCCTTGTTCGGGGTCAAGCGATCACTTGACTTGCTTACTACCAGAGAGCACGTGCACAAGAGATCGGTTTGTCACTCGTAGTGTCAGAGATCTAAGTAACATTGGGTTTCTGCTCAGGATGGTCACTGTTAATGGTTATGGGTGCTCAGAGGTAAAAGAAAGCACACATGTTCTGTCTGATTGTTAATGTTGCCCGTGGCCATTTTGCCAATAGGTTTTGATTTTAGTCAAGTTAAATAGACTTATTTTGGAGTCTTGAGTTTGCAACTCTTTACCTACTAAACCTCATATGATTTTTATATCATAAAATGTAAGGAGCCTTGCTATTAGTACGTGTAGCCATCATTTATTCCCTTTAGAAAACTGAGTAGGACTGTCTGCCACAGAGCATTTGTGCCAAGGCACAAGTTATAACTATCAAATTTTAGCTTGTACCGAAAAAAATATCTTTGAAGAAAACAAAAAACAGTTTTGTGAAATATGCTAATCAATGTCCCAAGAGGGCACTGTTCTGAGGTTTCCATTTTCCGCATAATGTGAATTAATGTGTTCGGTACATTATTCAAACTATGGGCCAACACAAGCTCCGAAGCCCTGCCAGTCACCTACAGTATAATTCAAAATTCTTGTCTTTTAGAATTTACAGAGATAGGCTGGATAATAAGCCAGAACGTGTACTCTGTCTGAACCACAGTCTTTTCCAATCAATTGTAAAATTAGGATGCTTGATCAGCATGCATGATGGTCGTCCTCTTCAGAACATTAGAAATGCTTTCAACACAAGCATTCTGTGAGAGATCTCCTTCCGCCCAATGCCATTTTACCTTGTTGGCCTGGACTCATATTGAGCTTGGCTGTAAGTGCAGGATTGTCTGTGGCATTCAAAGACTTATATCAGGAGAACACTGGTAAGCCAGATGAGTTGTTGTCACCATGGCGACAAGCTCTGTTTGGGTGTTTTGGAGAGATAACCATTTTCAGTCGCCTTGTCCCTATGTTTGTTTGTTTTTCCAACAATGCACTTTTTACATTATTCATTTTGCTTCCTGCCATGATGTCTATAATCATGTAATTATTTAAAGATTGTCTATCTAAAATTTTAAAAGAAAATAAAAAAGTATAGTAAATATGGTTTGACCTTCTGGTTTGATCAGTGAGCATGATTAATATAAAACTGATATTGTTAAGGTACAGTAACTGGAAGATAATGGCATCACTGATTTCAGTTCATCTTTGAGGAACTGAAACTGAAAGGTACACGAAAGAAGATACTGCAAGACAGAGATATTTTTAAACAGCAGGATCACGGAAACGGGCATTTTTATTGGTTCAGTCTTGTCCAAAACAACATTCACAGTGGTCTAACCAGTCCAAACGGACAGGTTCTTCATCAGTTTGTATATCTGATTCACTCATCTCTCACACTAAGGTTGCCTATCTGATTTCTTTTCATCACAGACGTTGGAAATCAACACAAAAACAAGTGCAATATTGGCAAGACCGCTGCAATTACTATTCAATTTCCCCTTTTTTGAAATTCAGATGGTTTATAATAGAACATTAAGAGCTGTTTGAAGACGGAAGGAAGTCATCATCACTCTGTATCCTGAAAGTAAATCAATGATTACATAAATACATGGCTGCGATAAATACACTTGGACCAACTGCGTATTTCAGAGGTTTACTTTCCATAAGCCGCATTTACCTTCAGCTCCAAATCTGACTTTCTCTGGCCCCTTTTGGTCTCTCTCTTTCTAGGGCCAACTCTGTTTGTCACCCCTGGAAAAAAAACACACAGTCAGGCCCCTTATTGTTGAGTAGCCACAAACATGACACTTGCACCGCTAATTGATCCAAACTGTAGTCTTGGATATCTCTGTGTAGGTCAAACTATTTTGCCTTCCAAAGAATTTTCACGTGGAGATGTATTCTGTTTACAAATGTTGTTCAGTCACTACTAGTGCATTCCACTGTACGTTAGCCTTGTGTTACTCCACCAAGCAGAGGCCCAAAGACAAGGCAGTTGATATGATGTGGCATCAACAGCTGAATCCAAAATACTTGTGTGCATTTGTGTGCGTGTAAACATCCTTGGCCATGGAAGCACAATTCTGAATGATGCTCTCACCATAGTCACTCAGTGTAGGGGGTGCCTCGTGGTCCTGTGGGCTGTCAAACTGAGGTTCGTCTGATTTTTTGTAGTAATAATCCTGATTGGGGGGACCAAATCGCTGCGATGACAAACAAACATTCTGTTAATAATCTGGTTTCTTTGAAACCATGGTTCTCCGAGGGAACAGGAAGAGATGATCTAAGTTGCTGAAGCAACATTTTTTTTTATTTTTTTATTTAGATGCATCTTGTTCCCTATGAGAACTGTGATGGGAGAACTATATAGGACCTATAAATTGATACAATTTCTTCTTCAGTCATGTGAGACATGAGTCAAAGCTACTTCCTTCAGTTTAGCTAATCCTCTTATAGTTAGTCTAATAAGGCGTGCTTGCTGAGTGAGAGTCTGTCGAAATGAAACCGTGAGGTTTTTGTTTTTCATGTTCCCACTCACGGGACCTACCTTGTCAGGCCACATGAAACTGACAAACAGGATCAAGGGAAGGCCCACGGTGAAGACGTACACACCCCAGAGCCACGGTCGCTTCACTGTGGCCACAAACAGCTGCTCAAGCAGCCCAGGCTGTTGGATGAAGAAAGCAACGTTGTTAGTTCAAATAAATAAAAACGCGTTTCAAGAATTACTCATAATGCACAGTCACAGTATAAAAGGTTGATGGTATGAATCCATGTATGCAACAGGAAAGCTACTACCTCCCTAAGCTAAACTCAAATGGGTCAGGGTTAACCTTAATTGTACGCAGTCCTACTGTCACTGTGTCACTCAGGGAAGCTACACGAGGCACGTAACTGGCGTTCCGTTCGTGACGCATAAAATAAATATTCGAAGACTGGTGTATTTCTTTTTCATGTACGTGCTGCTGTCAAATCTGGTGAAGCTACTTCCACTGATTTTATTGGAAGTTAATTGTTGCAGCAGATGCTATGTGAACGGAAAGCTTCAGTTACGCGCTTAGTGAAACTTCCCTATAAGAGTGACACAGTGACATGATATGACTACACACAAAGGCGTACACTGACCCATTTGAGTGTAGTGTGTCAGAGCTCACACTTTCTTCACCCTTCTCCAGTGTCTGCCTCTTAGGCAATATGTCTCCTCAGGCCACTGTGGACTTCATTAAACTCATTAAACTCGGCAAAGATCCTTAATTTCTTCAACTGTCTCTGCTAAAGGCTTGTTTGGGATTCCAGCATTGTTCCAGTAGCCTATCAACTGAATTGATGATGACATGAAAAACAGCTGCAAAACTGATGTTCTGTTCTGAAGCTGTGAAAATATTCTCCATGACAATACCGTAATTTCACGTTTTATAACACTTTTATGACACCTCATTCAGGCAATAACTTTAAAATACCATTGGACCACAGGAATGTTGTGTCACTCTGTGATGGTAATCTGAGATTATTCAACACCAAGTGTCGACAGTGAAATTGCGCACTAAGTTCAGTCACACTTCTTTACCGTCTGCCTTTGTCCCCAAGTGTCCTGAGTCCAGCGGTTGGCAGTGTTGAGGTCACCACACAGCAGGATGTTGTCAAACAGAATCTCCGTGGTCAGGGACCACAGCTCCAGCCCAACAGCTGCCACGGGGGTCATCCTGAAAGGGTGCTGGTCCTCGAAGTACCCGGGGTTTGGGATGGAGCGAGACTGCCAGGCCCCCTTTTAGGAATGAGAATCAGAAGTTCACAAATTCACTATCCCAAATGATCAGAATATTCGTTCCGTGTTTTCAAGAACCCCCACAAGGAGACAGAGGGCAGTGAATAATACTGGAAAACCAGCACAGTTGTGAGAATACATTGATTTTGAAGTTTGGTGTGTTTGAAAATACATTGATATTGGCCTCTGTGTATTGATACATTATGGGCAGATGTACCATGAAATATTGACGACCAGGCTTGCAAACATGGTCAGATATAATCGCAAGCAACAATCAAGACTAACAATTGGAAGAAGAAGGAAGTCTTCCCTTTTAGGACAACACAAGAGATCTATAAAAGATATAGTATAGACTCAATGTGTATAGCATGAATGCAGTCATGTATGAATGAATGCAATCACTGTTCTGTGTTCTGCCTGCATTCCTTTCCAGTAGGAGTCTAACAAGGCCTTAAAGCAGGGCCAGACAGGGCTATTTACATTTAATCATTCCGCAGACACTTTCATCTATAGCTGCTTACAGTACAAAGAAGGCATTTACATTTCTGCCCTGGTTGCACTCTGTGGGAACAGGGAAATCTACAACCTCAGCAACATATGTAACTGAGTACCAGGAAATGCAGGCAAAATGGTGAGAGCAAAGAGAAATGGGTGCAAAAGTCAGACAAAATAAATGCACTACCCCCACTCCCACCAAAATACTGACAACCACTTTAGTCCATTGCTGTTAGATATTTTAAAACCATATCATCTGAAATAACATGCTGCAAAAGCAGTGGGCTTGAAATTCACCATAAATTTAGCTACCCACATGACTGATTCCAAAAAGCCATGGATTTTGCAATACTTCATTGTGACATCTTGTTTCCAGTGCAGTCGTGACTGTAGCTCGTACCTGATAGTTTGGGTTGTCAATCATAGGAGGCTTCCACTTCCCTCTGTAGGCAGGGTTATGGACCATAGGTGGGCTCCAGGGGCCACAGCCAGTAGCATGAACGCATGAAGGGTTAGGAACCAGAGGAGCAGCCCACTCGCCATCCATCTCCTCTTCCCTGTGGACAGAGAGCTTAGCATGAGCTTTATTTTCTTTACATGGAATATGCAAACACATGAGCTAGTGTTGCCAAATCTCCATCAGGGACCATCACACAGAAGAGGCCAAGAAACAGTTGCCAAATTTCCATCACGCAGAAGAGGACAAGAAAAAGTTAATGCTGCCACAGCCATAAAGATTATGTCAGGAATGACAAATACACAAAGTTAGATTAAAAAAAAAAATATGATGCTCTGAAATTGCTTTTACAGTGTATATGTACTTCAGAGCTCCATACAATGCACCGCCATTTTAGGTATCTGGTTATAAAAAAAAAAGACTCATACACAACAACCCCAGATCACATGTCCAGTCCATGCTCGCACTGTTATTCTGTAAAGTGCACAACCCTGACAGGAAGTGCTCAGAGGCGTATGACTCGCTGACTGTGATGTGATCTCATGAGGGGATGTGTGGCTGCCACTGGCACTGGCGCAGGCCGTCTGTCTGTCTGTCTGGCTAGCTCGCTCGCCGGCTGACTCACCAGTCGTCTGGGGGCTGCGCCTCGGGGTCGGGGACGAAGGGCGGCTCCCCCTCCAGCCAGCCGTCCGGTCTCTGGACCGCAGGGTCAGGGATGAGCTCTGGGGCTTCCTCGTCCCTGCAGTGGACAAACACAATGTCAAAAAAAAGTTTATATGTTTGTCTTAACCTCTCACCCATTTATCTATTTGTGGGGAATTTATCCCTTTTTTTCAATGTTTAGCTATTCCCTAATCATTATACTATTAACATTACTATTATCTTTGTTATTAACTGTATTATTATCTGTAACCTTAATATTATCATTATTTTATTGAATGCTTTGGCAACTCTGTAAAATGTGACATTCATGCCAATAAAGCATATTGAATTGCATTGAATTGAACTGAATGTCACTCTCAATCAGAAGGCTCCAGGCCACCAGGAGACTAAAAGCTGTATTACCATGTTCACTTCTCCCACATGCCAATTATTCTATAAAAAATTGTGTCATGTCATTACAGGTTTATAATAAATAGCCTGGTTGTATTTGGGTGGTTGAAGTGTCAAGGAGAATTTGATTGGGCTTTGCTGATACTTTATTTTGACAAACGTTTTGAAAGGTTCTGGCAAAAGAGGCTACATATCCCTTGAACCTACTGCCTCTCCTGATATAAACATTACTGCCAGCTATCTTATTTTGTTGGAATAGGGATGTGTGAGTTGACACACCAGTCCTGGGGTTTGATGACTGTGGGGTCTGGGATGTAAGGTCTGTCATCCCAGCTCTCTGGGGCAGTATCCTCAGGGTCCAACACTTCCTTGGGAGGATTCACTGGAGGGTCCATGTCCTTCAGCAAGCTGCCTTTACTGATGACCGTGAGGTCGATGAGAATTTCATAGGTGTTATCTGGATACAAGCCTGGGAAGCATGAGAGAACACTGTTAGATTACAACATTGACCGCTCATGGGTTCACGCCATGCTAAGCAGATAACAAAGACCAGGAAGTACTCACTATGACTGGCACTACTAGTGATGCACAAGAGGCCTTTATTGTGTAATCACAGAGGTCTCTGATCCACTCACTTTAATGATTGAAACCCCAAGAACTGTGTGAATCAGAAAGACAAAGCATGCAGCATCAAGTGTGGGGCATAGATCAGTAAAACTGCTGCATCGAGCCACTTTAAACATCAGTGTCCTGACTGATTCAGGTCTATGAACAAAATGCGTTTGCTCTCTCTCTCTCTCTCTCTCTCTCACTCTCTCTGCAGGTAAGACTCACGCAGTGTGTACAGATGAGGTTTGCGGTCCTTGAAATAATCACTCAGATCTACGTCAGGCTGCCGTGCATGCTTCTCCTCGTACTCCCCCGTTACTGGGTTACGATGGCGGAAGATGAAATGAACCTTGTGGCTCTTGCCACATGTATCTGGTCCAAACATGATGGTATACGGGGTGGCATCATTGAACTGGGTCTGGGATGTCATAAAAGAAAGGGATAGGTCAGAACTCATCCAAGTGCTGTAAAATAACTGGATGATGTTCTAAAAGGGAAGAGATCAATTTCAATCAGAATGATCGTGTACGGTCCGCCATGTGTGACATATTTGGAGTGAGTTAACATAACGTGTCATCGTTTGGCCAGAATTAAGTTGAATAATTCACAAGTACACTATACACAAGCTTCATAAGACAGTTCTAAAAGGCATAACAATTGACACTTACTAAACGGAGGCCATCATAATTAGAGAGGAGTTTGATGTAGGCTCCTCCACAGTCTATGCCCCTCTGGAAGTGCACTTCATACCTGTAGGTGGATGCATCAGTTGCGTAATTGAAAGTGTAAAGGGGCACACATCAGGCAGTGAGCTCGTCTGTCATTCACAACTAACTAAAGGACAGCGTTCCCATTATAGTAATACAACAATACACAGTGATCATGGGATCATGGACACAGCAGATCTAATTATGTCATACATAACACAACAATGCTTTGGTAAAATTATGAAAATAAGTTCTGGTCTACTGACACTCATGCAGGTTGCTTGGGTGGTATTAGGCTACTACCCACATCACCCCCAGACCAGAGCCTTTATGAGGGGAACCCCCTGGCAGAAGCATGAGCCTGTTTTCAGCCACCAAAAACAAAACAACAGGCCAGATGCTAGAACCCAGTTCTCTCCTATTCTCATATCACAATGCTCCAAAGCTACTAGTGAGTCCAAAACAGTCATTGTGAATGAGCAGCATGTGGTGGCTAGTCTGTGTCACTGTGTGTGTGTGTGTGTGTGTGTGTGTGTGTGTGTGTGTGTGTGTGTGTGTGTGTGTGTGTGTGTGTGTGTGTGTGTGACTCACTGCAAAATGAGTGGTTGGTCCCTGAAATGGTACATGGAGCGCAGGTACGCAGCGATGGCATGATGACGACCCGGACTCTTCATCACCAGTCCTCTGTTTCCTGGCAACACCTGATGAGCAGGCTCCTCCAGAGCCCAGTCCCCTGAGACCAAAACAGCCATGAGTCATGTCACACTATATCTATCTCCAATGTGTGTAAATCAATTCATTTTTTGGGTATAGGACAGAAACGAGTCCAAGAAAATGGAAACTACATATCATATATTATGTCTTATGTAGCCTACCATCATATTTCAAATCCATGTCCTCCACTTTGCCTGCCTTGGACAGTACCCAGTTCCTTCCACATGGCAGAGGGACAAATGTAGCGAAGTTATTTATTAATGAAGACTTGGGTTATTAATGTGAATTAGGTTATTAAATGTGGGTTATAATTAATGAAAAGTTATTCTGCAAAATGGGGTACCTGTCCAGTGGAGCCAGGTCAAACGTTTCAGCAAAATGGGCTTTTTCTGGTATGGGCACATTTCTGTAAACATTCTGAAAGGCATATTATGTACTAAGATGTAGTTGTTCCACTTTATAAAAAAAATAAATAAAAAAAAAGATATAAAACTAAAGTAAGTGTATATTAATTCACAAATACATTAGGTCTAGCTAACTATAAACACTCAAACGCAAAAGTAGCCTTGAGATATGCGGGACAAATGAATCATGTCTCTACATCCACTTACCTGACCCTCGCTCATAGGTAAGGTAAGGCAAACGCAGGTGCAGGCAAGAATCGCATGAAGGCTACCTGCCATACCTGCGGACAACAAAGCGATGCTTACAAACAGGCCAAGAGCAAATGATGGCAAAGCAAGTTAACGTATCTGAAGGTTTAACCTTCAAGGTTAGAGAACCTTCAGGCGATCATGATGCAGGCTAGCTTACCTGTAAAATGAGTCTTTGGAAGATAATAGTTTAGCCTAGCCGGCTCATCGACATGCCCATGGTCATTTCCATCCAGTCATAAGAAAAAATAGTCCTATAACATTTCAGCAATTGCCTACCTCGTCCTCGTGTGGCATTGCATGCAGATCTCTCTTGTGCGGAAGTTTGTGGTTATTAAAGGTGGACTTTGATCAGGGAACGTTTTTAATTTCATTGGGAAACTCGGCGCATTAACACGCTTACAAAAGCATGCTGTATCTGTGATTAAAGGGAACTGTAGTAGCCTAATATAGCCTATATTAATTACCATTGTGAGTCAATATTTAAATTCATAGGTATGGACAAGGTTATGTGAACAGGATATGGGGATCCAAAAACAGTTTAGCAGCACACTATAATTTCCAGCTGAACTTAGACGACCAAAAATGTCTATCTTAGTTTTCAAAGATTTGAAACCATTTTTTTTAATAACCACCTAGAACAAGTCGTGATCTTTGGGAAATTAAATCAGATAGGCTACACTATAATGATCACCAATTCCCAGAATGCACCGGCATGAGCACGTTCCAGCACGTTCGTGTATCTGTGACACCTCTTCACCATTGGCCAACTACTGAGAGGAAGCGACCAATGGAAAAGTTACAGACGGTTCCTGGAGTCGTGGCTTTTGACGATAAATTGTGAGAAGAAATGTCTCCGAAACTTTTGTATGCGGCATTGTTACTATTACTTTGTCATGCAAGATCTTCAGATGGACAGAAGAAGAAAGAGGTATTGGCACTACATGTTACCACGGCAAGAGTGTGAACGATACAAATAACTGAATGTGCTTCATTCAATTCAGTAAGCTAATTAACTTCAGTCAGTCAGCTAGGAAGCTTAGCCAGCTAACCTGGGCAACTCTACTCGTCTTATTCAGGAAGTGCCCGCGCTAACGTTAGCTGTCATTGGCTCTGTCTGACACTTCTTTTTGTAACTTTGCAACATTACATTGCTTTAAATCTGTTGATCCTTACTGTGATTGCATGCAACATTTCGGACAGTAAAGTCGTGGCTAGCAAATTATATAGAGCTGCTAGCCAGCTAGCAATAGATTATGATGACAGTTAGCAGCAGATAACGATAAGCTGCGTGCAACCCATGATATGTGAAAACGAGAAAGAAACAGATATACTAGCCAGGAACACATCCGCATCGTAGACTATACTTGGTTCTAACGTAATGTACATTCTTTGTCGTGGGATTTTTACCTATTTGCCGACAGGCTGATAAATATTCGCCTGGCAGGATTTCTTAATCTTTGGTCAATCATCGTTCTGTGGCATTCCAAGTCCTGCATTAAGAAGTCATTTTGATGTTGCAGAATGGCCTCTTATTCTGTCACTTTAGACACTGCATTTTATGTTGGCCAATTCATGCAATAGCCATGTGATCTTGACCTGTGATCAGATGGTCTATGCATTTACGTAGCCTTTGCATTCATGCATGACCAGGATGTGTGACATTATTCAAGTTAGGCCACATCTGTCTACAAGTAGGCAATGAAGCAGTAGTGCTGCCTGCCACATTATTTATAATCTAAGGGACAAGTAAAACACAGACCTGTTGTAAATTAACATGCAGTGTTTGTCAGCAAGGTGACACTTTGGTCTTTCTTGTTTTCAGACGCTTCTCTCTGAGAAGGTCACCCAGATGATGGAGTGGGCCGGCAAGCGCGCCGTCATCCGCTTGAACGGGGAAAAGTTCCGGAAGCTGGTGAGAGCCCCGCCACGGAACTACTCGGTGGTCATCATGTTCACCGCGCTGCAGCCCCAGAGACAGTGTGCTGTGTGCAGGTGAGAGAGAACGAGGAGAAGATGTCATGTGTCATACCTTTTGGAAGAAGTCAAACGTCTGTTAGCCTGGTCACACCAAACCCTCGTACTAATATCGTAATGGTGAAGGGAAATTAAAATTGAGCGGAAGCTTACGGAGAGCTATGTCAGGTTAAACATCTGTGGTATATAATAGACATTATGAAATCTTTTATTTATTTTACAGTGATATGAGAGGACATTTTTTATTTTCTGTATCTTTTACAGACAAGCTGATGAGGAATACCAAATCCTGGCCAATTCCTGGAGGTATTCTAGTGCCTTCACCAACAGAGTCTTCTTCGCATCTGTGGACTTTGATGAAGGATCAGATGTCTTTCAAATGGTAATCTCCAGCTCTGCCTCTGTCAGACACTCTCTTCTGGCAAAAAAAAGCAAACAGAAAATGACTTAAGCAAACAGAATTCTGTAGATAGTGTCTGACAATAATAAGCAAATTACAACGTCTTCTCATTTGTTTGTAGTCAAACACAGTAAAAGAGTTGTGACCATATAGGTTTTATTGGTTGTTTGACCTCCTTCCATTTGAATGAGCTTAGCTGCAAAGGGCAAACTGAAGGTCCAAACTGCACTGATGATAATGGGCCACTCTTTGTATGCTCTGTCCCCCAGCTCAACATGAACTCTGCCCCCACGTTCATCAACTTCCCCGCCAAAGGGAAGCCCAAGCGCGCCGACACCTACGAGCTGCAGGTGCGAGGCTTTGCGGCCGAACAGCTGGCCCGCTGGGTGGCAGACCGCACCGATGTCCATGTAAGCAGACCACTTTACACACACACACACACACACATACGCACACACACACACACACACACATACACACTCATATCCACCAATCCTCAAAGACAACATACTTTTCTGTCCACCAATACTGTACCACTTTATTGTCTTAAAAATGTGGCGGGACGTGAGCCACTTGGTGACCAACTGGGATGCTAACTGGCTGAAGATGAGTCTCTAAGCCCTAATCCCTTGGTGTTGCTGTATTGCGTAAAAGAAAACAGTATAAACGGTCATTTGAAAAAGGTGTTTTGTATGTGTGTGGTGTGCTTTGACCATGTCTGCTGACCATGTAGATCCGTGTGATTCGCCCTCCTAACTACGCGGGGCCCCTGATGCTCGGATTCCTGTTGGCGGTGATTGGCGGACTGGCTTACCTGCGCCGCAACAACCTGGAGTTCCTCTACAACAAGAACGTCTGGGCCTTCTCCGCTCTGGTGTGTACATGATTCTTAGCACTTTGAGATCACTGGTGAAAAGTGCATTATTAATAAAATGTATTATTTGTATTATTATTATTATTATACTTGGCACAGAAGTGCTCTCTCTCTCTCTCTCTCTCTCTCTCTCTCTCTCTCGCTCTCTCCTTATCTATCTCTCTTTCTTTCTCTCTCAATTTTTTTCTGTCTTTCTCTCTTTCTTTCTTTCTTTCTTTCTTTCTTTCTTTCTTTCTTTCTTTCTCTCTCTCTCTCTCTCTCCCCCTCCCCTCTCTCTCTCTTTTCCTGTCCTCCCTATCTCTGAGGAGTTTTTCTTTGTTGGTACAGTAGTACTATATTCTCCTCTCACTCTTCATCTTTGTCCTCCTACCTCCTATTTGGTGTGTCTCTGTCCATCTTACACTATTCTTTCTTTATTTTCTCAGTCCTTCCTACATTTCTGAGTCTTACACAGTCCTGTCATTATCACTTTTTTCAATTTAATCAATGTAGCAATGTTTACCGTAGCTTTTCCGTAGTTGAAAAACAAAAACAGTGCTCTTGAATTGGAAAATGATCTTTTTCTGTCCCCAGTGCTTCGTGCTGATCATGACATCAGGGCAGATGTGGAACCACATCCGAGGGCCGCCCTACGCCCACAAGAACCCCAACACCGGCCAAGTGGTAAGTGCTGTCCCCGAGAGTGCTCGCTGCATGATCAAACGGCGCCAGAAAACCAGAAGGAATAGACGACTTTAGTTGTTGCCGTTTTGGCTCTTGAGCTCGACTGCATACAGTTGTGATTGATTGATGCTGGGCCATGTGCGCTGTAACTCTAAACTCTCCTGGGTGGTATGATGACATTGGTTGTCTAGCTGTCATGTGGAACAGGAGATGGTGTCAAATTGGACAGATGAAAAGGTCACCGCTTTTCAAGCGCTAAAGCCTGGATGAGTTTGTGTCTACAGCTGTAAGCTTGGGTGTGTTAATGAAACGGCTCTCTTCTGTCTTTCTCTGTCTCCTTCCGCAGAGCTACATCCATGGCAGCAGCCAGGCCCAGTTTGTGGCTGAGACTCACATCGTCCTCCTCTTCAGTATCCTTTTAAACACCCCATTCAAAAACCCCATCAGTGCCTCCAAACATTGCCTTTTCAGCGTCCCACTGTTGATCTAGAAGTTGATGACATCATCAGTGTGTGTTGTTGACCTATGCTGAAATACAGTTTGTCTAGAATATAAAATGGACACGTGATTAGTTTCAGTTAGTACATTTTTCATAATGATGAAATTACCATAGTTGTTAACTCCGTATTTCCCAAATGGATGCTCCTTGATTCTGGCGATCAGATGCTGCTGTGACTTTGGGAATGGTCCTCTTACATGAAGCAGCAACGTCTGACATGGACATCGGCAAGAGGAAAAGTAGGTTCCCTTTCTTCTTTGTTGCCTTCGTTTTTTTAATTTGCATAATTGTGCACATTTTGCAAAATAACGTGCAGTGAAGGAAAGGCAGTTTCCCCCCCGAGGGCTGTTGTGAGAGACTGTGGCTGTTGTACTGTGTGTACTGTATAGCAGTGTGCTGAGACACCAAGTCAGACTTGAAAGCATAGATAGAGTTAGGTGGGTGGGCTGCTGAATAGAAAAAGAAAGATTGAGAAAAATGAGAAATCCCTAAATGTTTATGGTTTAAATCTTTATGGTATTTAGCAGACACTTTTTAACAAAGAGGCTTGCAAGGACATCAGTAAACTTAACATAAAATTGAATTATCAGTTTAAACAGTACTAATCAGTACACCAATGTGTACACAAGGCAGGCTTGTGCTCAGTTCCGAATTTTGGAATTGGCCTCCACTCAATTCATGAATTGGAATTGGAATTTGAATTGAATTGCCCCCACCCCACAGGAAGTTGAATTTGAATTTGAACTGGAATGACAGGAAGTGGAATTCAATTCATGGCAATTCAAAGCAATTCCCCAGTCACACAACAGGAATAATGTGTAGAATCTCACATACATTAAGTTTTGTTACTTTGGAAATGTAATTGGTTACTTTATAAGTTGTGTGTTTGTTGCGATCATATTGTGAAACTTCATTGTTTAACACTACCCTTAAATGATGTATATGCATTTCATTGAATTTCAATTCTACTTCCTTTAGTTCAAATTCAAATTGTAATTCTACATCCTGTTTTTGACCTCAATTCAAGTGAAATTCAAATTCAAGAATTGAACAACAATTCTTGAATTCAAATTCAAGAATTGTTGTTGATGGTGCACTGTAATTGAAAGTCGGATGTGTAAACAATTTGGATGTCCACCAGCGTTTAGTCTTCAACAAGTACGTTATAGCCAGTCTTCAACAAGTACGTTATAGCCAACGTGCAGATAACCTGTACAGGCAAGTGGTAAACTCAACTAACCAACTCTACGTCAGTCTTATATTAGGGACGCGTCGCATACGTGCGTAGGAACGTAGCAGAAAGCCCTTAGAGGTATATGGGTCATTTACATGGGCACATTGCATGACAGGATGTGTGCATGCAGTCTTGTTGCATCACATCTGGAGCTCTAACCAATCAGCTGTCTGCTCACACCCCATCCTCTTCCTCCCCCAGTCATGTGTGTCGCTGGGATTGGCCTGGTGGTGCTCTTCTTCAGCTGGTTGCTGTCCATTTTCAGAGCCAAATATCATGGATACCCCTACAGGTACAGTAGCCTCCTCCTCCATATGTTCATTGTCAAGCTAATGCTAAAGGAGCAATGGTGTCATTAAGGCGTAATTACTCAAGTCTAGGGGTGTGCCATATTGATTTTTGTATACTGTGATAATTTGTCATATTGATTAAATAGTTGTTAATGTCTTGTTAATGTGTTTGGATGGGTTAACCTTTTAACATTTAACTAGCCTATGTTAAATTTGATCTATGCTAAACCTGACTTGTCACGACCTCCGTCATACTGAACGATTTCTGTTTCTTGTCAGCTTCCTGATCAGCTAAACACAAAACCATTGAAGAGGAGAACAGGCCTCCGAAAGAGAGAGAGAAAGAGAGACTGAGGATCCCAAGAGGAGTCAGTCTTTGTGTTGAAACGTGCCTTATTTTTTCTGTGCTGGTAGTTTCTGTGCATTGTTGGTTTCTTCTTGTTGTTGTTCAGTTTCCGTTGGCTCCTTTTTTCCCCATCTGTATTTAATTTTTTTTCAATTTGTGCGAAAAGCAGTTTGCATTTATTTTTCATTTTCTCTTGTAAAGAATCCTTTCAAATCTTCACAGTAGGTATGAAGCCAATACAGAGTCTGTCAATTGGAAAGAAAAACGGTGGAAACACATACACAGTTGTTGAACGGCTCCTGTAAATACATAAGTGAAGTATTGTGTGCATAAAGTCTTAAATGGCAAAAAGAAGGTGAATTGTGAATAGAAAGGTGCAGCTGGTTATGGATAGATGATGGTGAGAGAAAAGAAAATCTGGGATCATGCAGAATATACTGACAGACTAGCAGTGTTTCTCTTTTCTACCTCATGGTCAATGTGCATATCACCTGGGGGTATTCCAAGTACGTGGTTTAGTGACAAACCTGGGTCGGTTAACGTGGAGTAAGTGGTAAATCTCCTACAACAAGAGCCCTATGCCATTGTTTTCTTTGGAAAATGAAGCCATGCAGCTCTTCTACTAGGAGGTTTACCACTTATTCTGGGTTAACTTACCCAGTTCTGTCACTACCTCGCCCCCCTGTTTCCAAAGTTGCAGCAACAAAGAAGGCTTCCTATAGGTACAGTTTCACTGCAGATTGCAGTCCAACTGAGGAGATTTGAGACATAATACGAGACGCACTCGAGACGCTTGTGGTGGTAGACGAATGTATAGCAGAGAACGGTGTAGATGTGTGTGTGTTTGAATGTTTCGTTCGTGTTTTTGGACAGCACCGGTGCTGCTGTTCTGATGCCTCAGGTCATGCTTTCTGCCATTCAAGTGCCTTAATAAAACAGAACTGTTTCTCGGTTTGTCCCAAAAAAAGCTTCTCCTTTTTTTAAGAAATAAAATATATTATGAAGATCCTGTTTAAGGGGAGTACACTATTATTTCTCTCCCACAACTGACCTGCTTTTTCTTTTGTGAACTCGTGCATGCATTCATGCATCAGTGATAAACCTCAACATGTCCCCAAAAATGACACAAAAAGAAACCTGACAGTGGAAGTGAATAGAAGTCTAACTTCTTGCCAATGATGAAGGAAATCACATTTTGTCATACAACTTTTCCTTCATCATAGGAAAGTCAGAATAATATACATGTAGCTTCCAACATAAGGAATTCTGTATCAAAGTGAGAGTGCTAACCAGAGTATTCTTCTATCTAAAACTCCTTTTAATAGGCACAGGTGGTCCATTTACAACAATGTTACAAGTATAACCTTACACCTACAGTGTTTACCAGTCTCCAGTAGGTGGCAGGATTGTCACTCATTTTTGTAAGCTGACAGAAAATTCCAAGACGCCACACAGGAAACGGTGGAGTCATGGAACATCGGGAATGAACAATGTTGATTTCACACTCACACTTTTTTCCCCCTTAGCATTCTTACAAAGCCATCGTTTGCTGTCCCCCAAAATTAAGTGTGTATAACGTGATAATCTGTCATAGCATCTGTTTTTATTGGTTCTGAATCTGGCATGATGTCATGAGTTTTTAGAACAATGTCAGGACAGAGCTGAGAGAGGGAGGGAGCCTGAGCTGGGCTCCAGAGAATATGGTCAGTGAGGGAGAAAGATCTGGCACCTTCCCTCAGATTTCCAAGAAAGATTTCTTGCCTGCAATGCTCGCATTAGACAGAGCCTACTCATTATCACGGACCATTGGTTAACAACATACACACATACACACACACACTCACTCACTCACTTACTCACACACACACACACACACACACACCAACACACATGGTGCATTAGGACAGGGTAAGAACAACGGAACCCTTAACGGACCATCGGGGCATGAGAACCTCTCTGAGTGTTTGCAGGCTGACTGTGACTGCTTGTGTGTGTAGTCATCCTTTGGCCAGGTCCTTAACCTCCACTCTAAACCAGCCTGGCACATTCCTTCTTTGTTCACATCCTGTAGGCCTACTACTGTATCAACAGGTAACAGGGGCCCCTCTTTCTCTCTCTTCCTCACCCTCTCTCCTCTCTCTCTCTTCCTCTCTCTCCTCTCTCTCTGTCTCTTACTCTCTCTCTTCCTCACCCTCTCTCCTCTCTCTCTCTCTTCTTCACCCTCTCTCTCCTCTCTCTCTCTCTCTTCCTCACCGTCTCTCCTGTCTCTCTCTCTTTCTGTCTCTTACTCTCTCTGTCCTCCTCCTCCGAAGAGTGCATTTGCATGCCCGAACAGGTGCTGCATCTGCATTCGCTACCGCGGGGGCTGAGGGGCCGGCTCAGATGTCAGACAGGCCAATCGCGCCGAAAGCTGCCTTTAATGCCATATAAGGCAATAGGCCGAGCGATCCCAGTAGCGGGTGTTTCCCTACAGAACGGAGGCATTGTTCCTCACAGAGACGGATGCCTGTCGGCAAGGGATGTACGACCCGGACGGCCTTACTGAGGGGCAGGCGCTAAAATTAGACGCCTATTTTCATACATGTAGGAAGAGAGTTTTCATTAGAATAAAAAAAAACTTCAGCCTTTTTGGATTGTAAATGGTGCTTGTTTGTTTGTTTATTTCCTTTTTATTGGCATTTCCTTTTGTTGGATTTTCTGATGCTTAGAGACTTGAGGCGTATTGTGTGTGTGTGGCTCAGAGGTGTTTTGTATAACTTCCCTTGATGAGGGCCGATAAGGCGGGCGAGGTGCACGCTGTGACAGAAACACATGCAAAGAGGCTCCAGAAAACTTCCCACTTTGCACACACACACACACACACACACACACACATACACACACCTTGCGCTCGCAAAAAAAGCGCCCGCAGCAAAGCCCCCATCACTGGCCCTCAGAGGTGGACCCTGAGTGTAGCACCTTAGGGAGCGAGGGGAAGGGGAGGGGAGGGGGACTCGATGGTGTTCTGGGTTCCATTGTTCAAGGGCCAGGCCGCACCACAGGCCTTTTTATGGAAGTGCTCTCCGTGGTCGATTTTCCTGTGTGACATAATGGCTTTCTTTGGGATAAGGAGGGAGCCAAAATCGGACTGATTAGTCCTTGTTGTCACTGCCAGGGGATGTGCCAGGGCTCCCATGGCAAGTGTGAGTGTGTGTGTGTGTGTGTGTGTGTGTGTGTGTGTGTGTACGTTTGCATGTGAGTGTGTGTGTGTGTGTGTGTGTGTGTGTGTGTGTGTGTGTTTGTTTCCCTGTGTGTGGCACAGTCCTGACGTCTGATGATATGGGTCAGCAGCTCCAGCTGCAGGTAACTAGCCAGCCTAAATGCACAACAATAAGCCCTCAGTAGCGGTGCCTACGACACAGCTGGTCATGATTTCCGAAAAAAAGAGAGAAAAAACGTAAACGTCAGAGCCTGTTTGTGTAATGTGTTTTCCTTAACCATCAATGCCGCTTTCCAGTTTTGTTTTGCTTCTCCAACTTTCCCTCCAGTAGATCTCAGTCTGAGCGTCAGAATGGACTGAGAGTTCAGTATACGTCAACACAGTTCAGTTCTAGCCAGTGATGTTAGCTGAGGGAGAATAACTCCATGAGGTTATCCTTCTCTGTCACATTATCACCCCTTCACACACACCAGCCTCCTTCCAGCTACACTCAGCTGTGTGTGTATGTCAGTGGTGTATGTATATTGAGTGTGTATGTTGTGTGTGTGTGTGTGTGTGTGTGTGTGTGTGTGTGTGTGTGTGTGTCTGTCTGTCTGTCTGTATGTGTGTGTGTGTGTGTGTCTGTCCGTCTGTGTGTGTGTGTGTGTGTGTGTGTGTGTGTGACTGTCTGTCTCTGTATGTGTCTGTGTCTGTGGGTGTGTAAGCGTGCCAGTATTGAGACTGGCTAGTTGTGCAGGCCAAAGTGGGTGGGAATATGAACAGTACTGAATGAACATCGCTTGAAAGTGTATCCCACAATGCTGTGCACTGAGACGTAACACAAACACACACACACACACACACACCAGACATTCACACAGCAATAAAAAGTGGGTGGAGTGATCACAGGCTTTGAATATAAGACGACGGGTGTAAAAATAAACCTGCTTCATTTATGTTGGATCATGCGTAGCGGCTGCTGTCTACTCATGGCATTTGTAGCATGATTACGTTTCGATGGCTGGGAGATGTTCGAAACACTGCTTTCCTTCATACCATTGTCTTCTTGCCGCACATTTATGTCACCCATCCGGTGGTGAAAAAAAGTCATTTCATTTGCATTTTGCAAGATAATAACGCAAAAGAGTCAGCACAAGCCAGTTCGATTAAAACGTTGAAACTGGCGTATCATGACTGACTGGATGTGAAACCAGCAAGATAGTTTGCAGATAGCGCTCCATCAGGCTCCCACCTTTGTTTTTCATGTGGTTCAGAGCAATGGAACAGGAGGCTCAGTCAGCTGACAGACACCACACCCTGGGCAAAGCTGTCATTCGAGTCTGCCCAGGTCGCCACAGATACCATCAGACCAACACTTCCCCCTGCGCTCCACAGACTCATAAGGTGCCTCTCATGCAGCATTTATACAATACGTCCTCCCTCGCTCCTCGGGCCTTGATCCTCACTGATAAAGAATGATGGGGCGGCAACAATGGGATAGTCTAGCCCTTCTTTTATCTTTCTTTATGTAGATCAGTGAGGATCGAGGAGCGAGGGAGGACGTATAAACGCTGCATGAGGCACCCATAGACTCCACAGGCCTTACGGGTGGCACAGGATCTGGACGAAGACAGCCATTATACACTCTAATTTCAGCACAAGATGCCAACCTTCTCTGCCATGTTTACCTCACGCCACTTATTGAGTTTACTGGCGCTTGGACGGCATCGAGGAACAAACACGTGTACTGTAGCTCTTGCAGCACAGAACTCCAGTGTACAAATGTTTGATCATTTCCATATGCAGTACCGGCATATGGGGCAGCCGCATAGAGGAGATCTGATGCAATCCATAGAAGCAAGAAATAACATTGTGAAATATTATTTGATTTCAATAATATAATAAGTATAGCCATTATCATTCTGTTCTGACAATGAGGACATGGAACATGTGGTATTGAGATCTGGCGTTGTAAACGAGACATTTTAAAATCACAGTCTGTGTCCAAGATGATATCAGCCATATAAGCATCAGACGCGAGCCGCATCGGAGCGAGACCAACTTCAGATGTCTGGCAGTGAGGTTTTTTATCGGGTCACACAGCTGCCAAACACCCTTGAGAGCTTCGGTCATCTCAATCGCCCCGGCACCTCTCACACCAGAGATCACACCAGTATAGGAGGGGCCTCTATAGTGCGATTATAGATGGATAGATAGATACTTTATTGATCCCCAAGGGGAAATTCAAGAATATCTCTGGAGGACGTGCAGAGGAGTGTGTAGAGGCAGAGTGTAGAGGCAGAGTGTAGAGGCACATCTGTCTTTAAATAAAATCATATGAGCATTGCCCTTTATGCATGCGCAGTTATGATGTCCTTGTCATTCCATGGAATTTTCTAAATGGAAAATTCCTTTAGAGTAGTTTTCAAAACAGAACTAATAAGTTGACGTCAAGCTAATGGTCGTATGTAAGTGTAGGCCTAACCTCCGTTGTGTGTCAGCTGACCACACGGTCCAGTCCTTCACCTGCCCGGGCTCGAGCCCACAATTTGCAGAGCCTCCGTTTTTGAGAGACAGATGGACTAGCTATGGGGAGCTAAAAACCCCACGAGTCTCTTAGAACCGCCATGACCGCTGGTGAAATTTTCAGTTTAAATTCCAACGGTCAAAATGACTGCTTTGGCAGTTCTAGAAGCCTAGTTTTGACATTCTTGGCAGTTGTGGAGAGAAAGGGAGATTTACATTCTTCCGCGCTGTAGCTGTACCAGCTGGCTACCGTTCCATCAAAAACTACTAATTTGAATACATACTGCTCAGCACCCCTGCTCAGCACCCTCTTCCCATACATTAAACACGTATGGATGAGCTCTGGTAGTCATTGTGGGTGCTAATGTTCCTCCCAAATAACCCCCAGACAAATTCAAATCTATGGAAACTCCACACAGTGGTATCTATTGACTGCTGCACAACAAGGGTCCTGTATGTCAGGTTTAGGCCTATAGATGTCAGGTCTTGTTTGTGTGTTCCTCAACTTGTTCCTTGAAACCCAGACAAATTCAAATCTAAAGAAACGTGACACAATATCTATTGATTGCTGCACAACAAGGGTCCTGTATGTCAGGTTTAGGTGTCAGGTCTGCAGTGTGTTCCTCAACTTGTTCCTTGAAACTCAACTCTCCAGTTTCTGATTTCTTTCACTGATGTTGCAGAATGCAGATACCTGCCAAAAGCAATTTTATATTGATTTCAATGAAGTTTTCATCCTACCGTTCATCATGTAGCTATACACCTGAACACATGAGCCCTCACCAACCAAATACTCAGAGCGTTGTGTGTTTCTTCTTTTTCTTCACAAGGATGATTGCATACTGACAGGCATGGATGGGCAGTATGATGATACATGATTCTATGTATTTCGAATACAAATAGTATTTTTGTAATTTTGTTTTATTGGGTTGAAGAAAATGACGTCAACTTCCTATCATGCCATTAAAATCAGGATATGTGATATTCTATACGAAAATGTATTTTTGGTAATACTAATTGAAGGTATAATAGTGACATGAGTGACACTGTCATAATAACACAATAACCCTAACCATAACTTGTCATGACAAAAACCGAATGTAATGACAGAGGTGTTATGTCATCAACGTTTATGCCTTATTTATAATGTTTATGACAGGTTCATTACAGAGTCATGTCACTCTTATGCAGACACCCTCAAGTAAAGTGTAACTGTATTGTTACCCTGCTGACAGGCACATAAAGGTTAATTCCAAATGTGCCATTAGTCATCTCAATCACCCCAGCACCTCTCACACCAGAGATCACACCAGTAGGGAGGGGCCTCTAGTGCGAATATCTCTGGAGGACGTGCAGAGGAGTGTGTAGAGGCACATCTGTCTTTTCATCATATGAGCATTTCCCTTTATGCATGTGCAGTTATGATGTCCTTGTCATATGATGGGATTATCAAATGGAAAATTCCTCTGAAGTAGTCTCAAACGGAAATAAAAAATGAAGTAATAGGTTGACGTCAAGCTCATGGTTGTATGTAAGTGTGACCTGCGTTGTGTGTCAGCTGACCACACAGTCCAGTCCTTCACCTGCCCGGGCTCAAACCCACAACTTGCAGCATCTCCTTTTTGTGAGACAGATGGACTAGGCTAAGGGAGCTAAAACCTCATGAGTCTCTTAACACTATAGAAACATCATGACCAGTGGTGAAATTTTCAGCCTAAATTCCAAAGGTCAAAATGACCGCTTCGGCAGTTCTAGCGTTTAGGTGTTGGGGGACAGGGAGGTTTACATACTTCCGCATTACACACATCAAACACCAGTTAGAGGAGCTCTGTATAGGCAACTGGTCTGTCCGGTATCGGTCATTCTGGGGGCTAATGTTCCTCCCAAATAGCCCACAGACAAATTCAAATCAACTCCTCACAGTGGTATCTATTGATTGCTGCACAACAAGGGTCCTGATATGTCAGGTTAGATGTCAGGTCTGCAGAAACTCAATTCTCCAGTTTTTGGTTTCTTTCACATGACTGATGGGCATGCATTGACAATGTAAGAGACTTCATTCTCTGTATCATATGTCAGTGTTCCAGAAGTTTGAAGCATTATTTTAAGGCAATAGAACTGCATCCTGTGGTTCTCAGGTTAGTTTGTACCACTTGACAAGTTCAGTTGTGATTTCTTCAAAGCATCTGAATGATACAGCAGCCTATGAGATGTAACGGGCAGGTCAGCGTAGTTGATCCGTTCACTAATTTGCAGATTAATGGCATGTCGTAGGCAGAAAAAAACTATTGCTCTAATGCCCTCTTTATCAACAGAGTCAATGTACTGATAGATTGCAGTAAACAGATATGGAACGTTTAGAAGTGATTTCAAGCTCCTTTTGAAGTGTATTTTTAGCATTTTTAAAACACAAAATACAAAAACACAGTATTTTATTCTGATACATGGCATGGATACTGTATTTTGTATCCTATTTTGAAACACTTAAAATGAGGGCATTTTTGGTATTTTATATGAAAATGCATTTAGATGTATTTTTACCCGTCCCTGCTGACAGACACATAAGGTTAACTCCAAATATCCCATTTGTTTATCTAAGGTTTGAGAGAAAAGACAGCATTTGCCTGTTTCCAGATCACAGTTTAAATGCATATACAGTATAGGCAATTTTTTAAGTCAATAAGTAATAAACTCATTTGTTTTATGACAAGTAAATAAAATGACTCAGTTTTAATGTTGACATAATGAAACATGAATAGGTTCATTGTGTAGTTGATGATGGGTGTCTATTGTTTTCGTGAATGTGCGTCTGTGCGTGTGTGTGTGTGTGTGTGTGTGTGTGTGTGTGTGTGTGTGTGTGCGTGTGTGTGTGTGTGTGTGTGTGTGCATACATGTAGCAGGCTATGTATATATGTATGTGTGTCCCTTTTGTTTGCAATGGGGCAGTAATCCCACTGTGTTAATAGCACCGGCTCACCTACACTGACTGGTAAGCACCATCAGGCTGTTTACGGCCTCATTCTACTTCCCTCTTCTGCACAGCACTATCGCTACGGGACACGTTTCACAACTTTTACAACCTCAACAACACCAAACGCCCCTCTGGGAGCTGCTTCTTAGGTTACCCCAGGAGACCTTGACCACGGCCAGAAGACCATCGGCCATACCTCCGGTACTAACACACCACTCCTCTGCGGTGTATACTGCCATTAAACACAGCACGAACACTGGATTTGGAATGCTGACAAGAACGAACAGAGATAGAACGCCCACAGGAGGAATTCTGAGTGTGTGATAAGAAGACACACTAGACGTGTGATGACACGGAGAGGCAGGCAGGGAGCACTGACACAGTGATAAATTCTATGGGTTCCATAAAACTGTGTATGCATATAAAGCGTACTGCATATAGGAGCATGAGGGGTTGTGTGGGGATCGGTGGTGCAGCTAAAGGTTGGCCTTTTTTGGAGTATGAAACGCAGCCGAGGGTGGGGGCCTTCTTCTATCCCTTTGGTGTAGTATTCCATTGGAAAGGTGGATGTTTGTTAATCGTTAAACTTGTGGAGTCAAGTGTGGTTCCTCCTTACAGCTTTCAAGTAGTGAGGAGTGGCCATGGTGATACTGTCAAGACAAGAGTGTCCGTGGGCCTCTCATAGCAACTCTCGGTGTTAGGCTGCTCACAATTCTGACACGTTTCTTTGAACTATAAAGGGAGTGGTGCTTCAATGTCCTCCCGTTCTGTTCTGTCGTTTCATTAATTCAGCGACAACATTGGACATAAATTACTTTGAGATGTACTGTGTACCCCCCCCCCCCCCCCCCCCCCCCCCCCGCCCCCAACTCTGTTTTATTTGACATCCCTCCACCATGTGTAGTTTATGAGGATTCATCCCACATCAATGGGTTGTCTGGTGCCTCACCCTCGGGAGGTCCTGTTAGTTGGAGCAGCTGGATGGAGGCCCTGTTAGTCCTGGATGGAGGTCCTGTTAGTCGGAGCAGCTGGATGGAGGCCCTGTTAGTCGGAGCAGAGCTAGATGGAGGCCCTGTTAGTCGGAGCAGGGCTAGATGGAGGCCCTGTTAGTCGGAGGAGGGCTGGATGGAGGCCATGTTAGTCGGAGCAGGGCTACTGTAGATGGAGGCCCTGTTAGTCGGAGGAGGGCTGGATGGAGGCCCTGTTAGTCCTGGATGGAGGTCCTGTTAGTCGGAACAGGCCTGGATGGAGGCCCTGTTAGTCCTGGATGGAGGTCCTGTTAGTCGGAGCAGGCCTGGATGGAGGCCATGTTAGTCGGAGCAGGGCTGGGTGGAGGCCCTGCCTGCGGAAGCCTCATAAACTGCTCAGATGTCTTTAATTGGGTAAAGCTCTCCCCCGTCGGTCCCATCAATTCTACACTGTCGCCATGACATCTCAACGCTTCACTGGCGCTGTGAGAGAAGCATTGATGCTGGCCACCACCTCGTAATTTAGCCTAATAAGAGGACCAAAAAAAACAACAATGCTGCAGCGCTTGTGCTTCCTCCTACACCCCCCCCCCCCCCACCCCCCATCTCCCCCTCTGTTTTTTTTATTATTGTTATCAGGGATTGGAGGAAGAGTGTCATGGTTTCCTGACAAAAGCAACATGCGATAATGACATTAAAGAGCTGACAGGTCAGATCGGGCCTCTCTGAAGGCCGTGCAATGCATGCTGGGATATCAGAAGGTTGTGTCAGACGCTACTCCACATTGCTGACACACCGCAGAAAAAAGGTAGAAAAGCATCTGACAAATAAGTGAGCCGGAGGTCAGACTTGTAAAACATGTGACCGATGTTATGAAACTAATAGCCCTTGCTGTTATCTCCTTTCTTTCCCGTAAAATCCGCGTGCAATTAAGATAAAGCATACAGTAAATTCAGGCCTGTCGATTTCTGAGTCATTTATTTTCTGAAGGGGGACAGAAACACCCTAAAAAGTATATATTTTCTCCTATGGCATGGAAAATTACTGCATCTCAGAGCCCTCGTCTTTCCCACATACTTCACTGCTTACTCTACAGGTTGAGACAGAATACATTGTGTGTCAGGTGTCCAACCGTTCCCAAATCTTTCTGGCTTGTTATGGGAGCATTATTGGGAAGAGAAGGGGAGGTTTGTTATAGTGTAATGGCAGTGAGATTACCTCAGCTGTTAGCCTGTGGGAGGATTGCAGGTTTTGACTTCATTCCCATGCTAACGAGTGATGTGTTGAGCTGGCTGCACAGATGCCTTCCTGCAATTGTGTGTGTGTGTGTGTGTGTGTGTGTGTGTGTGTGTGTGTGTCTGTGTGTCTGTGTGTCTGTGTGTCTGTGTGTCTACTGTATGTGTGTGTGTGTGTGTGATTTTATCAGCATCTTTTTATATGCCTGTTTGTTTGAGGGTGATGACTGATTGCTGAAACAGATTGTAAACACCGAGAGATTTTCAAACCCCAGATTTTGAATCTAGAACCCAGTCAGTTTTTTTGGAAAAGATGTGGGAGGACTCTTCAGCACAATTGCTGAGGGCAATATTGTTGAATAAGGGCCTGTATTGAAAAGTACAAGACACAAACATACATATTGTCTCCCAAAAAAAACAGGCACCCTCCTCTCATGAAAATAGAGACTGACATCATAGTTGTAGACACACCCTTGTTTTAATTGAGACTTCAGATATGATGAAATATCCTGTAATAACATGCCTCTCTCTCTCTTTCTCTCTCTCTGCCCCCTCTCTTTCTTTGTCTCTCTCTCTCTCTCCCTCCCGCTTTCTCTCCCTCTTTCTCTCCCTCTGTCTCACCCTCTCTTATTGTCTGTAAGAGTAAATGGTGGCTGCATACTGTTAGTGTTCCACACTTGTGCAGCTCAGAGTGACTTTAACTGCCACCCATTATAACTGCTCTGGGGGCGAGAGGATCAAAAGACTCGGTGGCCCAGCATAGTCAGGCGCAACTGATTTTTACAAGCTTTTCATCGCAGTGGCTATAGGAAACCAGGCAGGCCACGTAATTGCGCTCGAGACCAGTTTAGAAGGCAGTGGCATGGTGCGTGGGTGCGGCAGCTGAAGAGGGGCTGAGGCTGTCGAGGCTGAGAGGTTGGCATGTGTGCCGCCACATGCTGAGTGGCGGGAACACACAATCGGAGTCTGTTTCTGCAGGTTATCGGCAGGACATGAGGTAATGCTTATGTGGAGGGGGAGATGAACAATGTCCTGCAGTACGGTCAAGGGCAAGATGATAGGGGGGTGGAGGGAGAACTAAAACAAACAATATAGACCCCAAACACCCCAACAGGAAATGGCTCCCAACAAGTTGGGGAGGCCCCTTCTGGGCAAGAGAATGGGGCATTAGGCGATAAGGAATTCACAAGAGGGCATGGAGGGTGAGAGGGCACACGCACAAGTGTGTGTGTGTGTGTGTGTGTGTGTGTGTGTGCGTGCGTGTGTGTGTGTGCGTGCGTGCGTGCGTGTGTGTGTGTGTGTGTGTGTGTGTGTGTGCGTATGTGTGTGTGTGTGTGTGTGAGTGTGTGCGTGTGTGCGTGTGTGTGTGTCTGTGTGCCTGTGTGTGTGTGTGTGTGTGCGTGTGTGTGTGTGTGTGTATGTGTGTGTGTGTGTGTGTTGCACTTTTTTTTGTGAAAGCCAGAGCTGTAGTCTGATACCACTGACTGACGCGGCCACGCGGGTCACTCCCGGTCTCCCCACACACCTTGGTATTTCCTCCGGCTCTGGCGAAGGAAATAAGAGCTCCTAATTACAAGCCTGCCCCAGAACAGGGGCCGGGAAGAAACAGTTTGTCGCTGCATATTAGGGGAATGACTAGAAAAGCTATTTTTGGACAACTTTGGGTATTTTTTTTTCCATCCTTTGGAGGCTGATGTATTAAAACGAGAGAGGGAGAGGCCCCATGTAGGCTGGTGTAGTGGTCTGCTCAGGGGTTAGTGTGAGGGGGGCTGAGGGACAATAACTGCTGATTTATGGCCTTCATGCCTCATGGCAAATCAGCATATGAACCTACATGTCTCCAGCTCACTGCTAATCACAAAAAAGGGTTTCACTATATTCCTGTCACTCACCTCACTCATATTTCTTCATTTTTGATTAATTGTTTACTTTCATGTGCCTTTTTTTTTTTTTTACCAAAACTCTAAAAAAAAAAAAAAAAAAAAAACATTTTTAATATCCACTTTGCAATGTTATGGAAACATCTCCAACGTCTCTGGAAAGATTTGGTTGAACATGGGTGGATCATTCACACGTCATCTTTCTTTCTTTTTTGTTTACTTCACATTAGGTCACAAGACTGCATCATCATGTCCCACTTATAACTCTCTGAATTAGCATGGGGAAAAAAACAAAAAAAACCTTTGGACGGTCCATCTAATCCGTGATATAGTGACAACCAACCAATCATGTTAAAGACACCTTTGTGCCATTTTTTACCAGGGAGACATGTGGGCGGTAGTAGTTGAGTTCCAGTTTTGCCCAGGAGGAGGGGTTTCGGATGTGAAGAGAGAAGTGTGGGACACCAGCGGGGCAGAGCACACACTGAGGGACCAAGAAGTAAGTTTTGAAATTACATTATTTGCTGATAACGTTATTGGTTTTAGTTTCGCCGTGTGTGCTGTAAATACTGAGATGATGTTGTATGATAGTTTTGGTATATTTCAGTCGCCAGGTTCCCTCCTGTATTTTCTGAAGCTACCTTGTGCTTGTAGCTTTGTCATAGCAGCGATGCTCGGTAGCAAATCGCTGGAAGATGAGCCTTTTGAAGTTGGCAAATTATATGTGTTCAACGAGTTATTCTCTGGTATCTAGTGAACGATGACTGAGTGGATTTCAAATAGTCGAAGCTGCTTGTTATTTTTTATAATCTGCGGTGATATTCTCATGATGATGCCATGAAGGTTTTATATCGCGCGTTCATAGCCTAGTTTAATTGCTAACATAACGTAATCTAGTATGTCTGAAAGGGTCCAGTCATAGTTTTGAGAGGTCGACATTGTTTGCCTGTCTCATTGTTAAAACAGACACCAGTGTATATCATAACCCGGATAGTTTACTAAAATGTGCCACGCTGTCTGTCTGTGCGATGTACACTATGGATGTACAGCATCGTTTTATTAATTGGAAACACAATTTCATGTAAATCCCTGCTGCTGCGACCAGATTCTTCCAGAGGTAACTGAGACCACGTTAGCCAGCGGGACAGGACAAATGCAAGTTTGTAATGTGATACCGCAGTCGTCTCATGCAGCTGCACCAGGACAACTGCTAAATTACACAGAAGCAACTGGCCAACACGTGTCTTAAAACGCTTACAAACAACCGAAGGGTTGAATGTATGTGTGTTTAGTGGGGGTGTTACATTGGCGGGGTGACAAACAGATAACTGTTTTGAGCTGGCAGGTTAAAGAGACAGACGTTACCATTTTTTTGTGTATGGGTGCGTTCGCAGTCCTGGACTGTGCGGCAGGGTCGCAGTGACTGGCAGACTGAAGGGATGACGTATCGTCTGTTGATGACCTCGTAGGGAAGTGTTTGCCCCACGTGAAACCACGAGAGGATGAGTTGGCCGTGCCCACCCCTTTTTTAGTCAAAAAGAGGAAAGAAACGCTCCTATTTTTTTCCGCTGAAATAGTTACATTTTGTCCCATGTTAGGATGGAAAGCCACCATACAGTTGAGTTTCTTTGTAATGTTGCAAATTGACTGGAAGTCACAGCTGGCGTTTTCTCAACATGACAAAAGTGCTTATCACTTTGGCATGGATTTCAAGGCATGACAGGCTTGGCTTGGCTTCATGTAATTTCCTTAACATATCACTGGTTTTCCCTCTAATTGAATTCAGCATATTGTGCTATGGAGTAAAATGCCTACGGTTATTGGAGTTGGTGTCTGTGACACCACTGTTAATTCTCACTCACACAGAAGTAGCCGTGTGTGTGTTTTCACCCTAGAATGGAGGCGCAGCCATGGTTCCTGAAAAGGAGAAGGCTATGCCTTCGGTCGGATTCTTTGGGCAGATCGGAATGTAGCTATGAGGTTGGGTTTTCCAGCTTTGCCAGCAACGGCAGCTGTGTGACAAAAGGGGAAGAGAACTCTTTTAAAAGTCTCTCTCTCGAGTCAGGAATTATGCATCGAGGCTCTTCAGCAGAAAAACAAAACATAATTTCTGAATCAACTACGTCTCTATCCATACCATAGCTCACCCTTAGTGTGTTTGTTTGTTTGTGTGTGTGTCTGTGTGTGTGTGTGTGTGTGTGCGCTTGCCAGGGTAGGGCAGTTCAGGGGTGTGGTCGCTTGTCTCCTCGCCCGTGTTCAGCTCTTCTCGCGATACTGGTCCCGCCCCTCTGATGCTCTCCGGCTGATTGATTGGTTTGGGAGAGCTGGGGCTGTAATTGCTGGCAGCCGGTGGTCCGCACAGCTCTGCATGTTAAGTGTGATGCTGTGTAGGCCTAGACGAACAGAACCGTGTAGACGAAAAGTCATCCCCCCCTCCTCCCCTCTCATTTTTCTCTCTTTTTCCTTTCTTTAACATGGATAGCTGTGGTTTCACAAGGCCTCGTAGTTTTGTTTTTCTTCTCTGCTCTCGGTCCCTTCTGTTCCATACATTCTCTCTTCCTCTCTCTCTCTCTCTCTCTCTCTCTCTCTCTCTCTCTCTCTCTCTTTCTCTCTCTCTCTATCTGTCTCTCTGTCTCTGTCTTTGCTTGCATATTCCTTGAGTGTGTTCTTGGCTGTAGCCATGGAAGTGTTCGAGGATCGAGGAGGAAATGACACGCTTCTCCCACACTGCATTGTTTGGGAAGCGTGGTGGTTTCGAGGCGCACTGCAGCCTTGCCCTAAATTTGCACATTGGTTTCAGAAACACTGCTCATGCACACCAGTAGTGGGAGGTTAGGTTATGCTGACATAAAAAGCTACAGCATTTAACCCCCCACCCCGACCACACACACACACACACACACACACACACACACACACACACTACTCCCTCCAATAATGCATTCTGTACTCCTCTTAAAGCTCAGAGTAAGAAGCCTGGTTTCACTCGTCTCTTGTTTCAGTGAAACTTAGCTGCCTTGGAAATATATACTGCCTCTACCTCCTTTATTGGAGGATACACTAGACTGTTGATTACCAGGACCTGTACATTGGCTCATTGCCCCCATCACCACCGGTGATCTACTTGGGCTGATATCCTGTGCAGTGATGTGTTTTTATATTTAGCCCGTATATTTATTTTTTGCGGACGACTTTGGCGTCTCTCTGACTCCATTAATGGACAGGCCGCAGTCCTCTTTGTGGTCAGATTTGAAATATCTAGACATGTGTTGTGAAGTGTTTTGGCTGGTCCATTACCCTCACGCATTAGTGCAAGCGTAGGGATTATGATTTGGGCTGGCATTAGCCGTTTGTAGGAGCCTTAAGCCCCATTCATCTCATTAAACTGTGTGCCCCGGGAGTGGATAAGCTACCTCTGTTTGTGCATTGGATTTACTGCATGTTGTGTTGCATGGAGCAGGAGTGTAGTTTGTGGTGCGGCCATTATCATTAATTAAGCCCACACTGTGTTTTTAGGGAAGTGTGTGTGTCTGTTTGTGTCTTTGTATGTGTGTTTGTTCTTCCTGAATCGCCATGTGAAGTAGATCTTGGGCTTGTGTGTGTGTGTACACTGTGTGTGTTTGTTCTTCCTGAATGGCCATGTACAGTACATCGTGTGTGTGTGTGTGTATACTATGTGTGACTGTGCACTGGTGTGAGCCGGTAGCGTTTCCCACATTTTCCCCTTGTTAAAAGCCCAGGAGATATTACCAGCATTACTCACCAAGCAGACACTGCTGCCTGGGAGGGGTAACACACACACACACACACACACACACACACAGCCATCTCCAGCTTCAGTTCAGAACAACCGTTAAAGAGCAGCGCTCTCTGTTTTCCATGTCTCTAAAAAACAAGGCCATCTTTCATGTCAGCACCCCTGTTTCATCAGGAAGGAGCCTCCGGAGGGCGAGCGAGCGGCCCGGAGTTCATTCTCGCCCAGGATGTGACTTTTCACATACTAAGCAACCATAGGTCCTAATAACTAAGTTAGCAACTTTGTTGGTCGCAAGGCAATTTCCCATTGCCGACCAACTAAGTTGCTGACAGGTTAACGACTATGGTTTTGGGAAACACAAACCCCAGTGAGGGTTTTCTTTTTTTTTTTTTTGTAAGGGCTTGTTGTTTTGCTGTTTAAATAGATACGTTGACTCATCTGGGAGAGCGGGAATGGTGTGGCTAACCTGGGGGAACAGCTGATCGTCATGCTTCCTCCTCACTCTCATCTGCTCGTCCTGCAACCCCCCCCCCCCCCCCCCATCCTACTCCTCCTCCACGCCCCCAGTCCTGAGTCGGCTGTCGGTCGGATGTGAAAGTGATTATCCCTGCAGTCGCCCCCAAAACCAGCCGTACTACGTGTTTGTGCAGCTGGCAAGGAAAGCCGCATAAAGAATGCGCCGAAAAGAAAACTCCAGAGCCTATGCGGTTATTTTTTTGCCATGTTCATTTTTTTTTAGTTGTTTATTTTAATTTTCAAGGTTCTGCTCCTCTCTGCTCCCATTTGTTGGTGTCTAAGTTAACACTGGAAGAGCTCCGGGGACTGTCTGCCTTTCTCCTCAGGTTGCCAAATGGTTTCCTCCCTCTGATGCTTTTACTTTTTTCCCCCTCTTCTTTTCTTTTCTTTTCCTTCGCCTCAACATTCAATCCGCTGACGTACTGTCGGAGACGTTTCTTTATCGTCCCGCGCCGAACAGAGGTCGGCGTTTTTGTTTTGCTATCCCCTCCTGCGCAGAGGGATTTGCCTCAGAAAGCCCAGAAGCTTGTGGAAGCTTCCTTTAAGAGGAAAACACACACACTCACACACACACACACTCTCTCACACACACACACACACACACACACACACACACACACACTCTGAGGAGTCTTTCGCCTTTAGCTTTGCACTACATAAGGATGGTGTACTGGACTAGTGCAGGAGTGACCGCTCTGGTCAGGAGGCCGAGAGGCTGGTCCGCTGCTCCACCTGTGTAAGCCACCGCCGCAGCACAATGGCGAAGGTATTCCAGGCATCCTCCTCATCTTATGTAATCCACGCTTGCCTTGCCTGTCCTGTTTTTTTCCTTTTTTTTTCTTCTTTTCTTCCAGAAACATTTTAGGCAACGCCCCTGTGAGGCTTGTGCCTTTGGGGGCCACGATCCGTGAAGACGTCGAAGTGAAGTGGACTCACCTGCTGTCAGTCACTGGAACGGGCCTGGCATTCTGCGCATTGTCTTCGTGTTGGAGACTGCCAGCTGCCGCGTGTGTGTGTGTGTGTGTGTGTGTGTTTGCGCGTGTGGGATGCCTTCAGTGATGCATCAGGGTGCCGGCCCGGGGCAATGTGGTATGAGCGGAAGCCGAGGGTGCACATCTCGTTCCCAGCTTTGGTTCTCTTCTTTGGTGGCCGTTTTTTAGTCTATCACGTTGACCATTTAAAACGTTTTTAAAAAGCAACTTTGGATTTGTTTGCTTTGTAGTGTTTTCTACGCCAAATTTCCTGCACTTTTACCCTCTGCGCACCAATGTTTTTGAGCGTACGTTTCCTTATCATTACTCTCTGACTCGTGGGGCTGTTGCAATCCATCTTGTTATGATGAACGAGGCTCGTATTAAGATAAGTCTAAAAGGGCATGAAGATTGACTGTAAACATTAGCGTGCGTTAGCATGTGAGTGAGTTGTCTGTGTGAGTGGGATCGTAAACAGCTTGACTGTTGGATCAGTGCTCCATGGGCCCTCTGGAACCTGTAATTGCGTCGTGGGGCTCGGAGAGCTGTAATCCAGAACACCTTTCATGTGGCGTGTTGATCGGCTGTGTCCCAGAGCGAATGGCAGGGGCCTGGGTGGTAGGGTTTCCCCCCGCACTTCAACCCTGTTTGTAGTCTCATTCGCATTTTAGACACACACACACACACACACACACACACACACACTCACTCTCTCTCTCTCTCTCTCTCTCTCTCTCTCTCTCTCTCTCTACTTCTCTCTCTCTACTTCTCTCTCTCTCTACTTCTCTCTCTCTCTACTTCTCTCCCTTTCTTTCTTGCTTTCTTTCTTTCATTCTTTCTTTCTCTCTCTCTCGCTCTCTCACTCACTCACTCACTCTGTCTCTCTGTGCTGCAGAATACCTCAAACCCTTCTTATCCTGGCATCTGTAGCAACAAGCAGGCTTTGTGTGTGAGTGTGATGGAGGCCAGTCTGTGCTGTATTCCTCTGGGTGCTGTCAGGCCGCCGGGTGAGGCCCAGTAGGTCTGTGGGATGGCAGCGGGATCATGTGAGGTTAGAGAGAGCTGTGTGTGTGTGTGTGTGTGTGTGTGCGTGTGTGTGTGCGTGTGAGAGAGTGAGGAGCGCTAGTTGAGACGTAAGACTGAGCAAGACAGCGAGTTTGTTGTGAGTGTGGGAGTCAACTCCATTGAGTTAATTTGGATAGATTGATAGATTGATAGATTGATGGATAGATAGATCGATAGATACTTTATTGATTCCGAGGGAAATGTAGCTATCTCTGTAGCTTATGACCAAAACACACAGAAGAAGAAACACCCACAGCACAGTGTTGTAAGAACATCTGTTCCCTCAAGTGAACCTGGAGTCTAGGTGTTTTTGTTTATTTTAGGGCATTTAGGTCAGTAGCACAAGGGCCCCGGCGTGGTCAACTACAGTAGAGTTAAGCCAAGTGCATTTACCACAGACACACGCTGTGCACTTCAAACGGCATTCTTCTGGAGCTGCCTAATCAGTGGCATGTCTACCTTAAATATTTATGGGCTTAGGAAGAAAAGAGTGACTCTCATCCCCCCTTTCTTTCTCTCTCTCTCTCTCTCTCTCTCTCTCTCTCTTATCCGACACTCTGTCTCTTTGTCAGTTTCCTTCTCCCTTGCCTTTGTCTTTTGAAGTATGGCAACCTTAGCCGCCTAGAGCTGCAGCGTTTCAGGGGAACTGGCCGGTCGAGTTTGGGTTTACGACCATGGAGAAAGTTAACACCTGTCGCGCCATGTGTCTGTGGCTCTGTGCAGAGCTTTAACTGCTGTGTTGCTACGGTCATTGTGCCACTGTCACTCAAATGCCCCGAAGCTTCATAGAGGAAACAGGAGAAAGGGGATCTACCGTATTTCCCAACTATTTGCCGAGGCCCATACATTGATTTTGCTAAAGGTCTTTAGCTATGAAGTTAATACACAGGGGCAGTTAATATGGTTTTGTTTCTCTTAACTTGCATAAAACACTCTTCTGCGGCTTATGCACAATGCTGCTACACAGAAAATTACTATATGCTTCATTGAAGCATAAGTCCAGTAAGCAGCCTCTTTTTGATTGGCCTTGAATTCTTTCTGATTACCTGAGCCTTCAGCTCCTCCGCTGAAGGTTATGGCATCAATTATCTGGAGATAATGTGCAGATAAAAAATGCCTCTCCATCTGTTAGATGTCTTCCACTCTTAAAACTGCCACCTACCTGCACTGTGGGTCATTCGAGTTTTGCAATCAGGTTTTTTTCCATTGGTCTGAACCAGCATGTTAAATCCCCTCCCCAGCCAGCCGCAACCCCCTCTTCCTGATATTCAAGACAGGACTCGTTTAACAGGTGATCTGTTGTTTTGTGTTGTAACCAGAGACTGGAGGAATGTTCACATCTCGACAAGAGGCCCATTTTTCTTTTTTTCTTTCTGCATTTGTTTGGAAACCCAGTCAGTTTCAATTGCGGCGCTCCAAAGTCTAAATCCTTCCCGAAAGGACACTCTCTTGGGCTTTTTGTGTCCTATTTCCAAAAGTCAACTGCGTGTCTTAAATTCTCTGGCATTTACTTTACTGAAAGGGCCTGTCTTCCTAAATTGCTGTCACTCACATTGCACACTCAACCACTATCGAGAGTTTAGCCTGCAAACACTACGAGGCTACTCCTTCATACAGTATCTGCCAGTCATTCAGATCATTGTTGTGTTCTCCTAGGCACTGTTAGGAGACGGAAGTCACCACCTTGTCCTTCTGCTGATCTGTGAATAGATGTGTGTGTGTGTGTGTGTGTGTTTGTGTGTGTGCGTGTGTGTGTATTGTGAGTTTTGATGGAGCCGATAGTGTTTGGCTCTTCAGGGCCACCGTAGATCGAAAGAGATTGAAAGTCACCTACTTGCGTCCCTTGCTTGACCTGTCCTTCAGGTCCAGCCTCAGCTCTGTAGTGTGTGTGTGTGTGTGTGTGTGTGTGTGTGTGTGGTCAGTTTATTGTGGCTACTTTTTTGGGCACTGAATCACTGTTTACTGCTGGGACGAAGGTCATCTTGTTTTTTTCCCCTTTTTGGCCAGTCTTATTTGTGAGGTGATGTAACAATCCACCTGTGTTGAGGAATGTTATAAATACACACACACACACTCTCTCACACACACACACACACACAGACATCCATGCATGCACAGTCACAAGTCTGCGATTGGTTGATATGATAAAGCATGTAGCCAATTCTACTATCATGTTTGCTTCATAACTGAAACAGAGTTTGATAGGAGAGAGACCGTGGCTCTGTTCTGTGCGGGTTTATGGCTCTTTCCGAACTAGATCAACATCAACATCGACATCAACAACAACAACAACAACAACACATTACATTTATATAGTGCTTTTTTTCAAGGCACTTTTACAGTGTAAAGGGGGAACCTCACCACCAATGTCTGTGTTCCCTGTCTGATGCTGCATGGATAAAACACATGGCATGTCCACCAATGACTCTGCAGCTAAGGAATGCATGAAGTGAAGTAGCCACTGAGGAGTATTCACGACTTTCTTTTCCCGTTTTTTTTTTGTTGTTGTTTTGAAGGAAAGAAGTAGGGGGGAAGTACGCATTCAAATGCTCACAATAGTGGGTTGTATTGTTCGCTGATTTGATCTGTGAACGTGTGGAGTCTGACAGGACCAGAGGTTAAGCTAAAGACAGTCTGGGGCACACACACACACGCACAGACCACGAGTGAATGTGTGTAGTTGTTTTGGAATTTCCTGTGTGCATTTTATTTTTTGGGGGGGGGGGATTGTTCATTTACAGTTGTAATGGAGTTGCTAATGGTGTTGGATGGTATGAGTGTAGACAAATCCCGGGCATTCCTGGTTGGGTTCAATCAGTGGCTTATTGCTTTGGATGCCCCCTCTCCTTCCACAGCTTAAGTGAGTTGAATGCAGGCTATATTAAATAAATATAACAACCCACAGCGTATCCTGTGTGTGTGTGTGTGCGTGCGTGTGTGCGTGTGTGTGTGTGCTTAGGCGTGTCTGCATCCCCATCTGTCCGAGGGGCAGCTGCCAGTAAAAAGGCAGACGCACATGGTCTCTGTCTGCAGCCTATTTCTCTCACTCTTTCTTTTCTCTCTCTGTCCTCCTCTCCCTCCCTTCTCTGCTCACACACTGTAGACAGCACTCTCTCTTTCTCTCCCACCCTCTCTCTCTCTCCCTCTCTTAAACTGTCCTGTATTCATTCCCTGCCTCCCTCTCTCGCTTTCTCTCTATCCCGTAGTCTATCCCTGCCTCTTTCTCTCTCTCTTCCTCCCTCCCTCGTTCCCTCCCTCCCTCGCTTTGCTCCCTCCTTTCCGCGGCCCTGGCAGGATGTGTGTTGTGACTTGCTGCCGGCGCTCTTTGTGAGCGAGACAGGAATGCTGGCCCTCCAGATTAGCCTTGAAGGGTGTGGAGCGAACTGCTGCTGCTGCTGCTGCCATCACTGCTGCTGCCGGTGCTATCGTCCTCCTCTGCACACACACACACACACACACACACACACTCGTCTGCGCTGGTGTCTGTCCGGCTGTGCTGAGGAGGAGCCCGCGTGCGCACTGCTCAGGTCTGGACACTCTCCTCTCTCCGCTGTGCTCCTTTTTTCCCCTCCCTTCTCCTCCTCTTTTCCTCTTCTCCTCTCTCCTTTCCTCTCTCCGCTCTCTTCCTCTTTCATGCTCTCTCTCTCTCTCCCGTATCGTTGTGACTGGCTTTTAGGAGCCTCGTTCAGCTTCTTTAATCTTGGCTTTTTAAATTTTTTTATTGTCGTCAGTGTTTAGTGTTTATAGTGGCTGGTCTGTCAGGTTTGTGTGGGACAGTGCAGAGTGTGTGTGTGTGTGTGTGTGTGTTTTTCAAACTGACCATCAAGGCGAGGCTGCTGAATGTATGTAAAGATAGCCCAGTCCTTCCCAGTCCTTTCTTCTGTCTTTCTCAAGGTGTGTGTGTGTGTGTGTGTGTGTGTGTCCCAGGAGGGAGGTGTGTTTTGTTTGTGTTTGTCTCATCTCAT
This sequence comes from Sardina pilchardus, assembly GCF_963854185.1. Lineage (NCBI taxonomy): Eukaryota > Metazoa > Chordata > Actinopteri > Clupeiformes > Clupeidae > Sardina > Sardina pilchardus. The sequence continues at coordinate 14,871,160 of NC_085014.1, read as the reverse complement.
TACTGAAGCACTGCCGGTGATTGCATCCTTGGTGACTCTGCCCAGGGAGTGTGTGTGTGTGTGTGTGTGTCACTGTGTGTGATGTTAATGGTGATTACGAGGTTTGCTTTTGTAGAGTACACTGTGGACGTAGACATTCTTGGGGAATGTCACAGGTTGGTTGGGTTTGGCTCTGAATGATTATACTACTCATCCACACCCAAGTGAGCAAGTAGCAGTGACTTCATGAGTGTGTGTGTGTGTGTATGTGTGATCCTTCCTGGTGTCTGGGGATGGGTTGTGTGTGTGTGTGTGTGTCATCCAGCCTCTTTGTAGGTAAGGGAGGGAGGGAGAGAGGGAGTGAGAGAGGGAGGAAGGGAATGAGTTGAGGGAGGTGACGCTGAACAGCCCATTGGGTGGGGCCCTTTCCCTTCTTCTCTCTCCCTCTACTTTTACTCTCTTTTTCTCTCTTTCTTTCCCTCCCTCTCATTTTTCTTCTCTCTCTCTCTCTCCCTCTCAGTCCATATGGCTTTTTTTGTTGTTGCAGAGTTGGATGAGGAGCTGAAACTTTATCTTAACTTAAACCCTGAGTTAAAGTGTCGAGGTGCACTGAAAATGGTGAAGTGTGTTTAGTGTTTGTGTGTGCACTTACGGTGCCACTGTAAACATCATTGGGGATGTTTCACTAACATGCCCTTATTGACTGAGCTACTGTTGCTTTTGCTGACCGGTGTGAGTTTGCACATTCTCTCATCTCCAGTTTCTCGGGGCTTTTTTCTCTGCAATTGCCAGAGAGTGGGCAGAAAGAATGACTGGCTCTGTTGTTGACATAACAGTTTATTCAATGGCTCTTTTCTCTGTCTGCTTTTCATCTCTGCCTCTCTCTGCTCTTGCTCTTCCTCTCTTCCTCTCTTCCTCTCTCTGTCTCTCTTGCTCTCTCTCTCGCTCTCTTGCTCTCTCTCTGTCTCTCCCTCCCTCTCTCACTATCTGCTCTCTGGTCTCTCTGTCTATTTTTTATTTCACTCTATGTTTTTATTGGTCATCTGTATTTCCTTCTTGTCCTCTGGAAAAGTGTGTGTGTGTGTGTGAGAGAGAGAGAGAGAGGGGTGGTTGTACTTGTATGTATGTGTGTGTGAAGGGTGGGTGCAGGATCAGTGTAGTGCTTTTGACTGCAGGTAGGCAGGTAAGAGTTAACAGGAAGTGTGTTGTGGGATGGCTTGGCTACGTACTTCACTGCAGTGAATGAATGCATGTGTGTGTGTGTGTGTGTGCGTGCGTGTGAGTGGATCCTTGCGTATGTCCGCTGTCACCTTCAGTATAAGCCCCCACAGAATGAGACTGGAGGCTACACATCCTCTTCCCTGTAAAACCACAGCTCCACTGTTCAAGGTCTATCCTCTGTCCCTCAGCATTAGCCTAGCCTGCGCTAAAGGAAGAGCCTGAGGCAAATCTCACTGAAAAGAAATGGAAGCACATAGACATGTTGTAGTAGCCTAGCCTAGCCTAGCATCAAGCAAACTCTAAAAGCAAGGCGTATATGGCTTTAAATAGGCTGTGTGCTGTGCGCTGTGCTCCCTCAGTCATTAATTTTAATAGGTGAACTTGCGTGACAGGCCCGGGAGTGTGTTGTTTGCCTTCAGCTGGGCTGTCGGTTCTGGGATGTCGGTATGGAAACAGTGTTCGGCCATCTTGGCCCGGCGTTCTGAGGCGCTGAGGGTTTCAGGGCCGGGTGGGTGCTGCTGGTAAAAACAGTTCTATCTGTCAATAGGCCCTCCACAGTTCAAACACAACCAGCTGCCAGACTGGGAAGGCTTCAGCCCAAGGCCTCATGTGGCAGACAGACAGATGCGGACACACACACACACACACACACACATGTGCATGCACGCACGCACACACGCACGCACGCACGCACGCGCACACACACACACACACACACACTCTGAGAGTCTGCTGTCTGAAAACAAGGTTCCACACAGACAGTAATCTGGAAAAATGAATCAGAACTCCTTTCTGTTTAGCAGACGTGCAGGACAGCGACTAAATGTAGCTGGAAACTCCTCTCTTGTGCCTCAGGATCTAGGCTAGATGTTGTTCAACTTGCCTCAGGATCTAGGCTAGATATTGTTCTTCTGCCCTGTGAATCACACTTCAGCCATGCAGTTCCTCTACTGAAGCAGATGTCCTCCTTTAAAACTCCCACTGGCATTTCAGGGCTGCGAAAATCATTCAATTGTTTTCAGTTTTGAGAGTTCAGGACAGAGCCGTACTTATAGTCAGTTTTGCATCTCAGGGCATTTTCTTTTATTTGTAAATTATCTTATCTTACCTGAATCAGGCTTTTTTGATCAGTCAACTAGACTGGAGTCCTGTCTATTGCAGCGCCTGATGCCAGAGAGAACTGTAGGCGAGAGCCTTTGGCACGCTTGATGAATGTTTGCATGCGAATGCAAATGCAAATGCTGCACACGGTAATGCGTCCTGTGACTGCTGCCCTGTTGCCAGACACACACACACACACACACACACTGCCCGCTTTCCTGCCCACTGAAGGAGCACAGGGTACAAAATCGTCAATAAAGTTTTTCTTTTTTCAGGGAAGAAAAAAAAAAACTTGAGTTTTTTTGGAAAGTGACGTGGTGTTACTGAATGGAACCTTTATTCATCTCTCTCTCTCTCTCACACTCCCTCCCTCTCTCTCCCCCCTCTCTCTCCTGCAGAACAAGGGAGATTGTTGGACTGAGTGGTGCAGGTTGACTAGGGGGACATGGCAGGAAAGATTTCCAAAGACGAGCTGGAGGAGTTGCGGGAGGCCTTCGCCAAAGTGGGTAAGTTGTCCTGCCCGGGTGTAGTCTGGTGTGGTCTGGTCTGGTCTGGTCCAGGTCTTGTCATCTGTTCATCTGGCAGCTTCACAAGAGCCACTCTGTCTTCTCCCCTCGCCCCTCTCCTCCTTCCTTTCCTCTTTTACTCTTCCCTACTCTTTTTATTCTTCCTCTCTCTCCCTCCATCTCTCTCCTCTCCTTCTCTATTTCTCTCTCTGTGCTGCCCTCTTTTTTTCAAGCTCTTTCCTCTCCTCTCTTCCCCTTCCCTCATCTCACCTCTTTCTTCCTTTCTTTCTTTTTCTCTCTCTTTTTCTCTTTCCTCTCCTCTCCCCCTCTCGCCTCCCCCATCTTCCTATGAAACGGTGCAAGTCATGGCCCAAGAATGTTCTCTTTTCTCCTGCACGCTGGCGGCTGAACTGAGAGCCCACTCCCTGGGCCGTGCTGCACAAGAGTCGGGGGTTGCTTCTCTGGCTCCCAGCGGCTCCGTCCTAATATCGACTCAGGAGGCCCTCTAGGACTGTTACAGTCTTATCAGTTCGCTCTTTTGTCACTGTTTCTCCTCAACGGTTTTCGCTCAGTAGAAGTCTCGTGGCGCCTCACTTCTAGGTGGATTCAGCCAGAAGTGAGGGTCGAAGCGGAGCGGTAATCAGGGATCTTTGATTCGGCACAGTCGCAGACGATGTTGTCATTCCTTAGTTGCACCTCATGGCTGAGGAGTTTTCAAATTGCTAGCCAAGGCCGAGATTCTCGCAAAGGCATCCAGAGGCAGTTTGCGAGCAGCAGGCCGTAGCTGAGAGCAGAGTTCAGAGAGCGTTTGAGCTAGGATGCTCTCCGTTATTCACCACAACGCACAACAGTGCGTGACACTCATCACAAAACATGCTTACTTTGTAAGACTGCAGCTCATTCCTGCTTTGTGAGTGTGGAGTTTGCTCTGCAGGCCCTCCAGCTCAGGGTGATGGAGCGGTTACTCACCAGGTTTGTTCATTCCACACCACCGTTTTCAGGGAGGGTGCTGTGCAGTGGTGAAGCGGCTGGTGAAGCCACCATGTGCCGTTGAGCTACTGCTACTTACCTGATAACCTCTTGAATTTCCCCTTGGGGATCAATAAAGTATCTATTTATCTATCTATCTATCTATCTATCTATCTCTATGCTTCATGCTCGTCACCTAGAATGAGCTCTAAAAAATCAGTAGTAATTACTTCGCCTCCAATTTTGAGCTTTTAGATGTTCCTTTGGCACTAGTCATGCCTCTGGTCTGCTCCAGATGCATCTGGTCGGCTCCAGTTGTGACACAACTGGCTGCGCAGTATCTCGGCAACCCAGGTTCGATTCCCGCCCAGTGGTCCTTTCCGGATCCCACCCAACTCTCTCTTCCGCTCACTTCCCGACGTTCTCTACCGTTCTGTATGATTAAAGATATAAAAAGCCCAAGAAATATACTTTAAAAAAAATGCATCTGATCTGGTCTGCTGTGCTTCTTGGCCAGTATTGCTATGAACTTATAGAGGGCTGTGGATCAAAATGCAGCTCAGAACATGAGCTCTCATTTGACAATCAATACATCTGCATTAGCGCTAACCCAATACGCTCTTCCAGCACAAGCTCATTTCCTGCTTGTTACACGGTCGCAGAGAGAGAGTCTTACCACATCATCACCATCTGAGTGATGCCTCATCACCGTGGTGATGGGGAGCCCAGAGCTTATTTGAGCCTGATGTTGAGATGCTATAAGCGTGCAGTGCACTCTCTCTCTCTCTCTCTCGGTACGCTTTTAGCCCGAGTGTGTCTCACACAGGATCCTTGAGATGGGGGGCTGTGTGTGTGTGTTTTAACCCTCCCTAACAGTGCTGATGGATGCGACGCACATGCATGGCGTTGTGAAATATTTAGCAGATCGCTTATGCTGTGGGTTGCCTTGAGCACCGTGGCTGCTCAGAGAGAAGCAATGTGAAGTATGCCATAAAGCACACACACCCCGCAGCTCTTAAAATAAAACACCTGTTCTCACACACGCACACACACACACACACACACACATATATGCATGCATGCACACACACACACACACACACACACACACACACAAACACACACTACACATATGCATGCATGCACTCTTACAGTACATACAGACACATTCACTACACATATCTTTATATTCTGTGTGTTTTGAATGCACATATTTGTGCTCAAACATACACAATGGCCCGTTCACATGTCCTTCACTCAGGAGAGCAGCTTGAAGGTGGTTGTCAGTAGAACAGTAAATCTTTTTGATCAGTGGTGACCGCTTGCTGCAGTTCAGTTTCCCAGCTCCCAGTCGTGATGTCACTTCCTGGTGATGGTTCTTTGGTGAACCTTGTCCTAGATGTTGACACTAGAGCTGAAGTGTTCGCACGGAAACAGGCATGATACTGAAGCAAGCTACTTCATAAGCAAAGCCGCAGGCCTGATTTGACTAAAGATCCTGTAAGCCACTGAACCATTAAGTCCTACCAAACATGGGCATCATGATGAGCCTCCCACACACACAGACGTTGCGTCGTGATGTCCAGAGACGGGCGTTGTCTGTGTCGTGTGGCGTTGGCTCCACGTGTGGTGTTGAGAACTGGACTGGACACCATCCAGAAATAGCTGCTCAAATCCTCAAACTGAAAGAATGATTCTTTAACTCATGGATTTTCGACCAGTGCTCTGTGAAGGCATTGCTTACGGTTTGATTCATTACCATTTTGTATGAAGAGATGGTCCGTTCTCCTCCTCAGTTAGAATGGTGGTCCTTGGACCAGGGTCATTGTCAGTTAAGGCCCCCTGATTAAAGCAACACTTAGAGTTTTTTGTACCTTGAAATAATGTTTCCAAAATAATTTCAGTGGTTCATCAACTTGCAACAGGGTGAACAGCACCTCTGCATTTGCTTCGTGGCACTTTATTGGTTATAACCACACTGTGAAAGTTTACCAGATCGGGTAGCGGATCTGTGATTCGATGGAATGAAACATAAGAAGCTACAACTTTGACTTGCTTTGATGTCACAATTCACCATACCCTCAGTATCAGATCATCCAACATACTCTACCTTGTCTGTGGACATCGTTGTTTGCTGGATAAACAAATAGTGTACATGCAACATAGGAAAAAAATGCTTTAGTGTTGCTTTAAACGCCTACTAAAATCCTATGGCTCATAATAAGTTGAGTTCTGACGTTGGCTTTGTGACCGAGACCTCACCTGATGCTACTCTTGTGTTTGTTCTATTATTTATTTGATTTTTGTCTTTTTGTCATCTTGTTATTGTGTTAATGTGTTTGTTCATGTCCTCTTGTCACGGGTACGCTGGCGACGACGCCACTCCGTTCGGCACTGTCTCTGTCTTGTGCAAAGCGCTTTGGGTTGCACTCTGTGCACGTTAAATGCGCTATATAAAACAAAATGACTTACTTACTTACTTGCTTGTGCCCTGTGTACCGCAGACCTGAACAGCAACGGCTTCATCTGTGACTATGAGCTGCACGACCTCTTCAAGGAGGCCAACCTCCCGCTGCCCGGCTACAAGGTGCGCGAGATCATCCAGAAGCTGATGGCCGATGGGGACAAGGACAAGGACAACAAGATCAGCTTTGACGAGTTCCTTTCGGTGAGTCGGCACAACCCACGCGTCATGCACACACACACTTACACACACACACACACACACACACACACACACACACACACACACACACACACACACACACACACACACACACACACACTTCACTTACACACACACACACACACACACACTTCACTTACACACACACACACACACACACACACTTCACACACACACACACACACACACACACACTTCACACACACACACACACTTCACACACACACACACACACACACACACACACACACACACACACACACACACACTTCACTTACACACACACACACACACACACACACTTCACACACACACACACACACACACACACACACACGCACACACACAAACAAACAAACAAATCGCAAGTTAATTTACATTTTGTGACTGTGCCGTCTGATTCCACCACTGTAGCAGCATGCATGAGATGTCTAGTGTGCCGATGGTAGAGGCACTAGGATCAGAGATAGTTAAATAATTGGGAGCAGCAGACAAGCTGTTCGGTTGGCAGACCTGTAGCTGTGTTGACCTCTGCTTGTCCTTAGAGGTAGTCGTATTGCACCAGACGCCTACTTTTTGGGCAACAGGGATTGAGAATGAAAAATGAAGTTGTTGTTGTTTGAACACTCTTTTACACAATCAGTGGTCGTTTGGCTTTGACCGCATATTGCATTGCTGTATGCCATTTGTTGGCTTTTGGCTGCAAGGTTAACCAAAAGAGTTGCTCAATGTTCTCATCACGTCTTGTAGTATGTGGTAGACTGACAAACAGACACACAGACGCATGAGGTTGTTTTGGCTTGAAGTTCATCTTAAATAGATATATGCAGTATATCGGAGTCCCACAGGTCATGGAATTTCTGGAAAGTCATGGAATTTTATCATTTTTTGGGTCAGTCATGGAATGTCAGGGAATTTTGTTATAGCAGTTTAAAATAGTTATAGCAGTTTAAAATATACTTGTACAATAAAGATTAGTAAATTGAATGTGCCTTTGGGACGTTGGATGAATGGTTGCTGATAATGGACATCTGTATACTTACATAGATATTGCATTAAAGGTCAGCCATTTCTTTCTGCAACAGTCATTTTCAACATTAACGATGAAAACAAGGACATTTCTTAGTGACTTTTTGAACTGTAGTGCATATCCATGCAGAATTTGGGTATAGCTTTATTAGCTTGCTTGGGTAGTTGTGGTTAGCCCAGCTTTGTTTATTTAATGAATATTTATTGTCCTCCTCTAAAATAGTAAAATATTATTGAGCTCTACACAGCTGGTCTGAAATATTGCGACGGTATATTGCATCATTCATTATATAGTAGGTCATGGAAATTCAGGGTTTTTTTGTCAGGGATAAAGTCATGGAATTTTACATTGACTTAGAGTGAGATATACTCTGATACACATACACACACACACACACACACACACACACACACACACACACACACACACAGTCATGCTCAGTTTAAATGCAGAGCTTTCTGGACACTCTAGCATGCACGTGTCTGTGTGCTTTTTGAAGGTTTATGAGGGAGAACCAGTTTGCCTTTTGCTCACATGCATGACTGTTACATGATGGACTGAGAGGGGATGTAAAGGAGGGGTGTGTGTGTGTGTGTGTGGGGGGGGTTAGAGAAGGTGGGGCATATTGGCATTCACTTCCACATGACGCATTCTTTCATGTTCATGATTGAAAGTGGGTCAGACTGCGCAACTTGCACAATTTTCCTAAATGAATTCCATAAATGATTTAGGATCAGAAGACCAGAGTGTGTATGTGTGTGTGTGTGTGTGTGTGTATGTGTGTGTGTGTGTGTGTGTATGTGTCCTTATGTGTGTGTGTGTGCACGTGTGTCTGTCTGCCCTTGTCTCATTGTGTGTGTCTGTGTGTGTGTATCAGTCTTTTTGCCTGTATATGTGTGTCTGAGTGCCTTGTGTCTGTGTGTGTGTGTCTGTGTGTGTGTGTCTCTGTGTGTGTGTCTGTGTGTGTGTTTACTTCTGTGGACTGTTCCTCAGCCTCACAAGCCCACCACAGACTATACAATACAGATAATGTGCTTCATCTGTACAAACACTACGGTTCTCTCTCTCTCTCTCTCTCTCTCTCTCTCTCTCTCTCTCTCTCTCTCTCTCTCTCTCTCTCTCTCTCTCTCTCTCTCTCTCTCTCTCTCTCTCTCTCTCTCTCTCTCTCTCTCTCTCTCTCTCTCTCTTACGGCTCGGAGGAGAGCAGATTTACTACGCCGTAGTAGAAGACTGATGAAGAGGGGAGCCGTTTGGGGAAGGAGGGGGGGGGGGAATACACACACACACACACACACACACACACACACAGAGGTCCCTTTTGGATGTGAATGTGGAGCTGAGCTACCATGCCAATCTTTTGTTATCAAGCGAAACACTCCGTTTGTTTGGCGAGTCCAAGATCCACAGCAGAGCGAGAGGATGAGCCTGCGCCGCATCCCACCCAGGACCAGGGTCAGGCGCAGGACACCCAAACAACAACCCACGCAATTTAGAGAGAGACAGGGGTGTGTGTGTGTGTGTGTGTTCAACACAATATTGTGTGTGTCCACACCAACACACACACACACACACACACACATACACACACACACAATTTTGTGTTGAACTAGTCCCTGTGCAGGAAAGCAGCCTGCAGAGAATCAGCAGAGCTTTCTGATGCGCGCATGCACGAACAAAACACAAGTGGACACATAGACACTAGTGTTTGCAGAGGTGGTGTTAGTTCAGTAGAATTTGAACTTAATGCAGGTACAGGAAAACAGCCAGATCATTTGCTGTGTGTGTGTGTGTGTGTGTGTGTGTGTGTGTGTGTGTGTGTGTGTGTGGTGAGTCATGGCTGTGTGTCTGGTCAGCAGACAGATGAACTGTTGAGTGGTAGCTGAGCTTCACATTCCCCCTCGAACAGCTCAGCACAGACCAGCCCTGTCCACAAACCCATGGGATCAGTTTGGGCACACACACACACACACACACACACACACACACACACACACACACACACAAATGCCTGTAAGTTTACCCTCAAAAACACTCTGGCTCACCCTGTCCCGGACTCAAACACGCTTACAAGCACATGCACACACAAACACTCCCCTTCTGACACATGCACTACTATTCACACTCAAGCACACACACACACTCACACACTCACATACACACCTTCCCTGGGAATGCAGAAACTCCAAGGGTAGGGCCTGTGACCTGTGTCGACAGCAGCAGCAGTATTTCTGTGTGTGTGTATGCGTATATGCATCTTTCTCCGTGTGTGTGTGTGTGTGTGTGTGTGTGTGTGTGTGTGTGTGAGTAAGAGGTCAGTGCAGGGGGATTACTCAGCAGCTGGTTGAGGAGGGAGTCGATGGCTTAAAGTCCCAGTCAGGCCCAGTTGGACAGCAGACAGAGAGGGGGCCCACTGTACTGGCCAGGGCATGACCAATGGGGCTACGCACAGCTGCGTGTGTGTGTGTGTGTGTGTGTGTGGGGGGGACTGTATACTGAATGTGTTTGTGAATGCATATGTATTTAGTATGTGTGTTAGTGTATGTGCCTGTCTTGTTGTGTGTCTGTGTTTGTTATCTTTCTGTGTGTGTGTATAGTGGAACACTGTTGAGGCCATGTCCGGGTCACTGGGGAAGTAGTGTATTTTAGAGAACAGGCTGCAGCCGTGCTCTCTAACCCCTGTGCTGATCTTCCTCATCTTCCTCCCCCAGATCTTCCAGGAGCTGAAGAGCAGCGACATCGCCAAGAGCTTCCGCAAGGCCATCAACAGAAAGGAGGGCATCCTGGCCATCGGGGGCACGTCAGAGCTGTCCAGCGAGGGCACACAGCACTCCTTCTCGGGTAAGAGGACACATACACACGTGCGCACACACACACACACACACACACACACACACACACACTCATTCTGTCTTTCTCTCTCTCTTTCTGTCTGTCTGTCTCACAAACACATAAACATACACACACCAACTAACCAAATCCTCTCTCTTGCACGCACACACACACACACACACACACACACACACACACACACACACACACACACACACACACACACTAACCAAACCATCTCTATCTCTCCCTCACATACCCACACACACACACAGGCTATCACCCCCTGTCAGTAATC